>NC_039367.1:8996105-9024274 GCF_003573695.1 Papaver somniferum | reverse complement strand
CATGTCTTTGGCGCGAAGACGTGGCTGACATTGTATGCCATTGGCACGGTGGTGCGACTGGCATGGTTGGCATGCCTTTGGCGCCGAGATTTGGAAATTAGGATTTAGCGTGTCGAAACCCTAGTTTAAAATATGTGGCACGCGTGATTGGCACGTTTGGCTAGCATGCGCGGCTGGTATGTGCAGAAATGATGCCAGTCAGTACCGAGGGCTCTGCCGTGGATCATGACATATAAAAAAGGTATCTCGGTAATTTTACGCAGACATGTTGGATGGTTCAATAAATGTGCTAGTGGCGACATTATTACTCAAGTGCGACGTCACAGTCTGACTAAGGTTTTACGATTTTAACCCTAAGCTAAAAACCACCATCACCAGGAACATAATATACATATATATATATATATATATATATATATATATATATACATATATATGTGTTCGTGAACAGGAGAAGAAATCTCTCCTTATGGAAACCCTATGAACTCATATGAAGGGGACACAGGCGTTCGTGGACCGGACACGGAAAAAAAATCCAACTAGAGAAAATACAATAATTGTTAATCATGGCTCAATAATTTAGAAAACTTATTTTCAAATTAGAGCCCGAGATACGATCAGCAGGATCGAATAAAATTAACAAACAAAAAAAAAACGCATAAAAACTTACAACTAATCTTGAGACTCCCACATCATCATCCTTGCAACTCTCAAGATAGATACAAGGACGAGATTTCCTGGAATCGAGTAAATAAATGAGAATTATTCTCACTGTGAATTATGGGAGATGTGTTGTACAAATATTTTGTGCGTTTGTATCGAGTATTCCCCTTTTTCCATTGATTGTAACTTAACCCAGAGGAATTAGTGATAATCCCTTTTAAAAGTCCATCAGAAGGAATTTTTTTGAGGACTAAGTCTAGGACCTCTGGATATTGGTTCCATAGGAGACGAGTTGAAGGATTTCCATCTTCTCTATTTAGACTTACCATACTTGTTCCTATAAGAGCAGGGAAGGTGTTCATTTGTAGTACAAGCTATACCATTAAGAGGAACTTGCAACCTGCGAAGATTTCTTTAAAAGAGATCATTATTATAAGAATTCTGTTTTTCTGTAGGAGGGAAATTCATTGTAGATATCGTCAGACGATTTACTCCATTGACAGTAGAAAGAAGCAAGTAATGAAGATCTGGGATTTGCTTCTTTCTAGCAAAACAATGAAGAGCAAAGTGATTCTTTTTCCCACACAAGGAACAACATTGTGGATTAGAAACATAATTTCCTTGATTCATACCCTTTTATGGCACATGCGAATTTTGCAAGTGATTGACAGTGGGTAATTCCTTGGAGGGAATTTTCTTCACGCTGGGTAAAACCTTGTGAGTATCGGAGGAGGGTACAGAGGATGACTTATTCATCAAAACAGAGTTTTCCTTTTCTAAGGTGTTACACTGTTCTTGGGCACATTGAAGAGATGCAACAAGTTTCTCTTTTTAAACACGATAATTTTTTATATTGATGAATGAGCCTTGATTAAACTTTCTTCTCTAATTGAGTTGTCTCTAACAGTATCTTCAAGCATACTGATCTTTTCACGCTAGAGAGTAGTTTCTTGAACCAATTTTTCAATATTTTTAGAGACATATTCAATAAAGTAATAGATTTCGCATTCTCTTTCAAGAGATTTCTCGAATTCATTAATGAGCTGATCATTCTTCTTTTCAGGAGATTTTTTTATTGAACTTTGGAAATCAATGATATCAGCAGATTTTTTATTGAACCTTGATTTTAGAACCTTGGAAATCAATTATATCAGCATATTTTTTTACCGATCTGGTGAGTTCCATTTCAGATTGTTATGCAATGTCAATTTTCTCGTTTTTCCCTCTAGACTCGGAAGAATATGCTAGAGAGTTATCCTTTGAGTGAAAACCAAGATTTTTGGCATAATCCGAAACTTTGGAAGACATCTCTATGTACGTAGTTGTGAGATACTTTCTTAGTCTGCAAAAATCAGATTGCTACAAAAACAGACTTATAAGGTCTTTAATGTGTTTTCCTGCTCTGATATCAATTAAAAAAGCGGGGGTCTAACAACCACACCTGATATTTCGTTTGGCAATCTGAATAGACAAACTCCAGTATACTTTAAAGAGAATTAACTAGACAATTAGACTCAATCTAGAGAAAAGTATATCAAAGAGTTTTATACCTCTATCTCTCAATTCAATCTACAATCAGCAAATAGGAATTTGCGAGCCCGATTGATATAAGAGAAATAAATTGAACGGTACCAAAGAACAATGCTCAAGGATCAATCAATTTCAATCAACAACCAAAGGTTGGATTTACCAATTGAATGATTCAACGCAAAAGTTGTGATATTTTAATTATATAACAAAATATAATGCGGAAAAGAAATAACACAGACACCAGAATTTTGTTAACGAGGAAAACCGCAAATGCAGAAAACCCCCGGGACCTAGTCCAGATTTTAACACCACACTGTATTAAGCTGCTACAGACACTAGCTTACTACCAATGAACTTCGGACTAGACTGTAGTTGAACCCTAATCAATCTCACACTGATTCAAGGTACAGTCGCGCTCCTTACATCTCTGATCCCAACAAGATACTACGCATTTGATTCCCTTAGCTGATCTCATCCACAACCAAGAGTTGCTACGACCCAAAGTCGAAGACTTGATAAACAAATATGTCTCACAAAGAAAAGTCTATAGAAATAGATAAATCTGTCTCCCACATAAATACCTACGAGTTTTGTTCTATCTTTTGACAAAACACGGTGAACAAGAACCAATTGATATACCAGACTTATATTTCCGAAGAACAACCTAGAAATATCAATCACCTCACAATAATCTTAATCATATGGCAGCGGAACAAGATATTGTGGAATCACAAACGATGAGACGAAGATGTTTGTGACTACTTTTTATCTTGCCTATCGGAGATTAAATCTCGAGCCAATCTTATAGAAGATAATACTCAAATACGATAGAAATAGCAAGATCAGATCACGCAACTACAGAGAAAATAGTTGGGTCTCGCTTTGTTAGAGCATTGCTCGGTCAACCTCGCATGCGTTTCTATCTCAAGCATGTTTGTCAATGTTAGTGATCAAAATTATAAGTATTGATTTATAGTCTATTATAGCTAAGTCTCGGACTAGGATAGAAAGTGTAGTTGAGCTCAAGGATTTCATGGTGATTCATCGTACAAGCAGAAGAACTACTCAAGAAACCGGTGGAACTTCTCGACAAAAAGGTATGTGAAGACTTGAACTTATCTATCACTCAAAATTCTATCTACTCTATCTCATACTCTTTGAGACAAGAAGTCGTATGTTATATATATAGACTTGGATTATACACATTTGGTATTTCGAGCCGAGTATACCTCGCCTATCTATATCTCGAAATATGTGTTGGTAAGCTTTTCTCTTCGATCAAGTTTATCTTTACCTAGTGACGAAAGTCATGATATGTTTCAATCACTTTGAAAATTGCTTTGACGAGAAATGGTGTAACAACTGTATAACGTCCTCTAAGAATGTTTCAATGATTGAAATGAGTGTTTAGATTACATAACCAATGATGGACATAAGCATTGTTGTGGAAACACATTTATGTATAAGTCATATTCCTTGAACCAAAGTTTGCGAACTTTGTTTATCAAGAGAAACCGGAAGAATGGCTTGTTGCCAAGTCCGCGAACTGCCGTACTTCTCATCCCGAGAAATTCAGCTGGAGTTGATAAACTAGTTGAGTGAGTACCAGTCCGCTAACCCAGCCCGCGAAACCAGTCCACGAACCGGCAGAAGGTCTTTTGTCGAGATTTTCTGCTGGGGTTTGTAAACTCTGCGCGGTTGCTTAAGTCCGCGAACCTAGTCTGCGAACTTAAGAAGGTTATATATCTGAAGATGATTTCTGAACTTTAACTTAAAAAGACTAAGGAATGCAGTTTGCAAACCGTGGCTATAAAAGTTCATGAACCGATTCAAGTGAATCAAATCATCTTTGCTTCAATTGTGTCTTGTGTAGTACATAAGATTTCCTTGAAATTGAACAACTCTCTAACTAGTTTGTTTGAAGTCATTTGAACTAGTTATTGTGAAGAAGAACATGGTTGATATGAAATGCTCATATGGCTAACCTTTTGGTTAACTATTATTGAACCAACAAGTGCATACGTTTGGGTACGGTTAACAAATCTAGAAGCGTGCATTGTCAAGTGTGTGTAACAAGCTAAGTTTTCGATCTAACGGTTGAGAAATATTAGCTTGAATCTAAATCAGGTTTTCATCTAACGGTGAATATTGAATGCTTTGTTACTAAGCTAACATTGATTGCAAACCCTGATTTGAAAGACTATATAAAGGAGGCATCTAGTATTATGCAAAACTAATCCACACACCTTACGTATGATACTAGTTTGCATACTAGAGTCGATTCTCCTTTAACCTTTGGTTTTCTTCTTCTAAAACCAGGTTAACGACTTAAAGACTTCATTGGGATTGTGAAGCCAGACCGATACTACTTTTATCGTAGTTGTGTGATCTGATCTTGCATCTTCTACCGTACGAGTACAATCAGATTGATTGGCTTGAGATTGATATCTTCGATAGGCAAGATATAAAAAGTAGTCACAAACATCTTCGTCTCATTGTTTGTGATTCCGCAACATCTTGTTTCGCTACCATACGATTAAGATTGTTGTAAGGTGATTGATAACTCTAGGATGTTCTTCGGAAATATAAGACCGGATTATCAATTGGTTCATGTTCACCTTGATTATTATCAAAAGACGGAACAAAATCTTTAGAGTTTATCTGTGGGAGACAGATTGATCCTTTGATAGACTTGTCTGTGTGAGACAGATTTGTTTATTTCAAAGCCTGCGATTTTGGATCGTAGTAACTCTTAGTTGTGGGTGAGATCAGCTAAGGGAATCAAGTGCGCAGTATCATGCTGGGATCAGAGGTGTAGGAGTATAATTGTACCTTGGATCAGTGGGAGATTGATTGGGGTTCAACTACAGTCCAGTCCGAAGTTAGCTTAGAGTAGGCTAGTGTCTGTAGCGGCTTAATACGGTGTGTGTTCTATCTAGACTAGGTTCCGGGGTTTTTCTGCATTTGCGGTTTCCTCGTTAACAAAATTTCTGGTGTCTGTGTTATTTCAATTTTCGCATTATATTATTTTATCTTTATAATTGAAATAATACAGGTTGTGCGTTAGATCATCAATTAGAGTAATCCAACCTTTGGTTGTTGATTGTCATTGATTGATCCTTGGATATTGGTCTTTGGTACCATCCAAGTTATTCCTTGTGTTTTATTAAAGACTCGCTGATTTCTATTAGCTCGAGTAAATCAAAACAAGAGAGAGATACTAACTCCTTAATATACTTTACTCTAGATTGAGTCTGACTGTCTAGTTGATTCTCTAGCAAAGTATATTGGAGTTAGTCCATACAGATTGATAAGCGAAATATTGGGTGATGTTGTTAGACCCCCGTTTTTTCAATTGGTATCAGAGCAGGCAAACACATTCAAGACCTTACAAGTCTGTGTTTGTAGCGATCTGACTATATGGATGATAAGTACATCTCTGATAACGCAACACCAGTTCAGAGCCACTCACGTGAGCCTCAAAGGGTTGAAACTTCTGAGAAAAACTCAAAAACTTGTCCATTGATTGAATCTTCTTTCAATTGGAAAAAATCTCTTGAGGAACAGTTGGATGATCTTTCAGACGATAGTGATTCAGAAGAAGGACAAAGTATTGATGAGGAAGTCTCTCAATATATCAAGTTGTTTGACCGTGATTTGAAAGAAAAGAAGTCGATAACTTGCTTGAGAAAATACATGGGTCCTCTCTGTCAAGAAAACAGGAAGTTGAGAAAACTCTTTAAAGGTTATGATGGTGGATACAGACTCTTACAACCTACTTTTAAAGATCACAAAGAAGAAGTTTGCTCAAAAAGGATCGAATGTGATAACCTTCTTCAAAATATCTTCATATTGAAAGAAAGACTTGCAGAAACTGAAGCAAGATGTGAATCTCAACAAAAATGTTTTAACAACAAAGAACACAGTCTTCTTGCCAAAGAGAAATCCTTGGAGACTAAACTTGCAGCCGCCCTTAATAAAGTAAATTCACAAGAAGAGAGTCTGTAAAAATTCAATTCAAGCTCCAGAAAATTATCTTCTATGCTTGGAGCATGTAAAGAACATCGTGATACACGTGGTCTGGGCTATAAAGGAATGGACGCTCCAAAAACTGGTAAGATCAATTTTGTTAAAGCTTGTGATAATTCTTCATGTGAAAAATCCTTGGAAGTCTGCAATGATTCTAAAAAACAGGATTCTGCTCCTTCTAAACCTGCTCGCCACTAGTGGGAAACGACGTTTTTTCAACCCACAACCCCGACCCTCGTCAACGGTCAATTGACCTTGAGCAGGTCAAAACAGTCGGGGATATAAAAGAAAACACGGAGAACAGATTTAGCGGCCAAAACGGGTCGTACTTCCAACCTTTATTCTCAACCCACACTATATCCGATGAGCTTTAGCTATTCCTGTGGGACCCACTTTCTATGAGATGTATCTCTCTCCTTATCATCGCTCTAACCTAACTATACTTCAGCCTCACTATCTCTCTCCTAGCGCCTCTCTTATCTATCTTCTTCATCGACCTCTAAACCGATACAGAAAAATACCCAGAAGAAATCTCTTAAATTATTGCTCTAAACCCAACCCCTTTCTCCCCATCTTCTTTATCTCCTCGACAAAATCGAGTTCTCCAGTAAACCTTATTCTAAACAGGTAACCATGTACTTAAGCAAAGAGGAAGAGAAGCATTCTTCTTACCATTTTCTTATTTTCATTTTTGCGGTTTAGGTTATTACTTACCGATCTTCTTTTATTTTTTTTCAGAGGGTTTCTTTTTATCCAACTTCTGTTCAGATATGAAATAAAATTAGGGTTCTGATTTCGTGGTTTTAATTTGTTAGGGTTTCTGTAATTTGTGTTTGTAGAAAATTTCATCGATTTTTCTTTTAATTCTTCCAATTTCTTTCGGTTGGGTATCTTTCTGAATCCTACAAGTTTGATATTTTTGAAAATTATTACAATTATTTTGATTGCATTAGACTGTATGACCTAATTTGATAAATACTGAGATTTCTTCTACAATTCTTTCTCTGCATCCTAATTTTGGAATCCTAATTTTTCTTTATAAAATTTATTTTCTAAGATCTGACTTAGGTTCGTAACATTCTTGCTCTTTACAGAAACCATGCAATATGTTTCTAAGATGGGTAAACTCGCTCAATTTTTATTTGATGATTTTTTGATTATTGCATTTAGATTCTAATTATTATTATTTTTTTGATTGCATGGCTTTTGATTTCAGGGTTTGTTGTTGAGGTTGTTCTCCTTCTATACAGCAAAGAGGGTAAAATTCTTTCACCCAATTTCTTTTTCATCATTCTTTTGGTACAACCGCATGTTTAGGGTTTTTGATTTTAGGGATTTATGATTACAGGGTTCACTATTATGGTATTTCTCCCTTTCTACAGCAAAAAGGGTAAAACTCTTTTGCTCAATACATTTTCCTTCCATCATTTTTTCGATTCAACTGCGTGTTTACCGGTTTTTGATTTCAGGGTAGCTGTTAAGGTCTTTCTCCATACAAAAAGGGGTAAAATTCTTGCAATCAACCTATTCTAATTTTTTCATCATGACTATCATGTTAATTTGATAAAAAGTCAGTTGAAAAACAGTTTGGTCCTACAAATATAAGGTGCAAATTTGATTCTCACCAATTGCTTATCTTGCTAACTGACTTATGTAGGCAACAAGATGATGAATTGGATGAGTTCAGTGAAAATGTGCAAAGAACTTGAGGTGTGGAGCTCACTTTACACAAAGAAACTACTTAACAGGTAGCAATTCTGATTGGCATTCTTTAATTAAGGTTGAAATGCTTTCTTGGTTATAATTTCATTTGTTCGTTAAGTATATTAGCGTCTTGTATGGAATTACTGAAAATTTATGGTGCTATATGTGTTGATGTGGGATTAAGGACATGTACAAGCATGTGAATGATGGTTCTTGACTGAAGGCCCCTCTTATTTCTAATGGTAACTATAAGATAATTATGAAGGTGATAGTCTGATGAGGCTTGTAGTCTGATTCTTTTGTCAATTTAATATAGTCTATATGGTTTATCCTCATTCAATCTATATGTATAAGCATGGTTACAAGTGAACTAAAATTTGTTCTGCCTCTGTTTCAGGAGAAGATTTGTTGTGTGTTGCTGCTGACCAACTTTTTCACTTTCCTGCCACCTTCATATTTGTCGTCCGAACATTTTCCGGTACAGCCCTTAACTAACCTATCTAGTCATTGCTATATAGTATAATATCTGAGCATGATTCTCATAAATTAGTTTCCAACCTTGCAGTATTGGATGGTATTGGGAAGGGTTTTGACCCTCGATTTGGTAATTTTACAGAAATTGCCAAATGTGAGTTTTCCTTATCTAACAACATTTTTTTCCATTAGGTCGATGAAAACTTCTGATATTGTCTGTCGTCTATGCATCCTTCGTATATCTCTTACTTGCGATATGATGTGTTCGCCAGCTATGCACTGGAATTGCTAAGATTTCGGGAGGCTGGTGCTGAAGTTGCCATAAAGGCAAGCCCCTAAAACATCTTGATTGTGTTATTGTATATTGAGTCATTATGATGCGACTCTGGTTCATATCAAATTATTCGAAATATATATGTCAGGACTTCAAGAAGAGATGGGAACGAAAGAACCAAACTGTTGATAACTTATTTGGGAAGGGTGACAGTTCAAATTCTTGCTCAAGTTATTCAATGTCTGGTAAGGGTTTAACATCTCTTTTTCATTTATTCTTTATGTTTTTGGGTTTGTAATAATCAATTTCATTTTGTTCTGGTGGTCGCGAAATTTGTATTTTCCACTCAATTGAGTATGAGAATATATGTGATGAGTTGGATATGTTCAGTTATTTGGTTGAATTTTATTTACTCTTCCCTTTGATTATTACATATCTAACTGAATGATGTAATTTGCTTAATCCATTCATAAGCTTTACCAAATTATTTGTGTTTTTTTTTTTACATTTATCCGACTGCACTACTGGTATCAAATGACTAGTAAGCAACGTTTTTTTCTGGCTATTATTAAGACTTCACCAAACCAGCATTTAATCTTTTCTAAACAAGTTCAACTGTACCAACAACTTGTCCAACCCTGCCTTTGTCCCAATGTTTAAACACGACAGTCATTATATTTTAATAATCTCAGAGAGGCCTTCATTGAAATTGCTTTCTGAGCACCCACATTATTGTTTATCGCAGATTTGAAGGAGCTCGATTTTACTGCGAACTTGCTTTCGGAATGGAAAGTAAGCTTTATTTTTGTTTGTCATAATCATCTTTAATTGCTTGGTTGAGATATGTTCAATCTTATTCTTATCAAACTGCATCTCCATGACTCAACTATCAGATGTTTTTTCCTATCTAGCCAGCATCCTCCAACTATGTTCTGTATTGATGCCTTGTGATTTTTGATGTGAAGGACATTAGGCATTCGGAGAATCCATTCACAGGTACAAGCAAAGGTGGTATTCCTAGATTTATGTTGATTGCACGTTTGGCAAAAATTGAAATCCTTAATGGGATTGACGTAGATTTTTGATTTTTTTTTTCCTTATTAACGTTTTGTTTGCAAGGGTTACCTTAACTATTAAAATGCTATCATTTATCTTTCAGGTGAGGATTCTTGAGGGAAAAGAATATGAAATCAGGTATCTTCCTTCATCAACTAATCTGTTCACTCTGCTGCTAAGTTCTATTTTCTACAAATGAAGTATTAATTAAGTTTGACCAGTCGATGAGATGATTGTATAAGTTATTCCGTTCATGTAAAAGCTAAGAATATGAGATGAGGTCACGTGTATTAGAAAATTATTTTGTTCATGCAAAACCTAAGAATGTAAAAGCTACTATGTTCATGTCATATGTTTGTGTTTGCTACTGCCTTACAAATTTACACTCACATAGTTGTTGTACAAGTTGTGTGATGTAGTTTCACGTCATATTGTAACCATTCAATCGTGTTCCTTGTTTCAGGGAGCTCAAACTGATGAAGGTCCTTCTTTGAAATTATCAACTTGAATTGTAAGCTCATTTTCTGAAGCAACAGATACTGCACATCAAGTGCTTGATATAAATCCTTAAAAAAACAAAATGGGGTAACTGTTCTCTATAGCGTTCTCTATATATTTCAGAATTATTAACTGCATTGCGTGACCCTGATGGTTTCAATGGCATCTTCTTGTCTTGGTTATTGGTTCCAAAACTTCCTTGAATGACGATACTAGTTTAGTAGCTTTGTTATGGACAGTTTAGTTATCATTTGAAGTCTCGAATTATGTCCCAGATTTATAGGTTTAGGTCATGGAGCCCTTTGGATTGTCTGTCACTAATACTCTGCGAAAGAAATGGTTATATACATCATCTAGTATGAGATACTGTGATAAATGGTATAATTTATGAAATCCAATTGTAGTTTATATTCAGTGCTTGATCTATTCGAAGTGATTAAGAAAGAATGTGATGAGATATGAGTATTTTTCCTCAGGTATACATTCTGTCTAGAGAACCATAGTTGATGGTTGGTTAGAGGAGGCTCTAATTGATAATCTTTAATCCCTCTGGTATGCAAATTATTAATGACCAGCAGTGTAAGTTGGTTAGAGGAGGCTCTAATTGATAATCTTGGAATATGATACTGAACTGTAAGTGGGGTATTTTTAATCTTTGGTGCTTGTTGTATTGTGTTGGACTTGTAGTCTTTTGACCCTTCCAAACATCTAGAACCAGAATTTATTTTTTCTGTAGCTTCCCAAATTAAGTGCCTAACGAAACCATTATTTTTGTAACTTTCTTTGCTGCAGGTATTCCATTACGAAGTGTTTGTTTAGTTCATTTTACCGCTGGTGTATCAAGTGTCGGGGGTTAGTTCAACACCAGTAAGTTTATCATTTTGCTGGTTTGCACTTTTCTTTAAGACACTTTGAATTTACTAGGGCTGGTTGCTCTTATCTTTAAGAAACCTTGAACTTATTAGGATTTGTATCAGTATGAATTTAGAATTTGAATCCTTTTTTTGTATGATTTTGAATCCAAGTGTAAACTGAATGTATTTATAAGTTGTGTGATGAAAACAATGAATGATTAATGGAAAGGTCATTATAAATTTACTGAGTACGGGTTTCATTTCAGTTTCATTGAATTTGTTTTAGTTTTCATTTGAATTCCCATTTGAGTTTCATTTGGGTTTGATTTGAGATTTAGTCAGATTCAATCAGGCCAGTCAGCCAATCTAAGTCTACTTTCTTTTTTATATTAAGATTTATATCTGCGACCGACTGTGGTCAGTCAGAAATTATGGACCGTCAACACTGGTCGTTGATATAAGATACAACGCGATCCACGTCATAGATGAAAAGACGCTCAAACAACGACCCTTTCCTGGACCGCCAAAGCTAGTCATTTAACTCGTATCTATGACTTGCTTTGACAGTCGCGAAACTGCTATTTTCCACTAGTGTGCGCAAGAGAACAGTTAAAAGTAATTTCTTTAACTGCTATTATTGTGGAAATAAATGACATTCTGAGCAAAGATGTCGTTATCGGTTAAGGAATAAAAAACTTCTTAACATTCTTGCATGGATGTCTAAGGAAGTTATTAAACCGGTTTCCCACGTTGTTGGAGTAAAAGGCATTTTGAACACTCGAAGAATGCACTGTGATAAGTCTCTTCTTGATTGCATGTTCAAAACGAAAAATGCCAACAATCATAGAAGAAAGAGTGGCAAAAGAATGACTGATCAGGTAAATCACCCAGACAATAGAAAAAGGCATAGGAGAAGGAAAGAAAAGTTAAGTTCCTCTTCACTCCTTGAAGGAAGCTGCAAATCCAAGACTTCTGCTCCAGACTTCATTCATATCAATAATCGAGTCTCAGAACTGAAAATCAGCATAAATCGACTCAAACGGGGCATCAAGAAAACATGGAAAACAGTTGATTCAGGTACTCCTATCTCTTCTCTTGATAACACTTCTTTTTATATGACATGTAAGTTTCCTCTAAACACCCGTAAAAAGGAAAAAGAAGAAGAAGTGAATATTGATGAGCAAGATGCTCATCTTATTACACCATGACTGCTTTAGACTGCATTCCTCTTTTTATCTTAAAGAAGGATGCTCATGAGTCTTAAGGAAGTAGTCTTGAGAAAGCTTTCAAGTTGTTTTGTGTTCTTTGTCAAAGGTATTTTTCTTTTCTGTTAAGAGTTCTTGTTCCTAGTGTCTGCCTCTCGGAATTTCAATCTCGAAATTGTTTCGTGCAATTGGGCTTCTACGGGTCTCAGGATTTGACCTAAAAGTACACGTGCCAAACCCACACAGACTTCACGGTCTCTAGGGTTTAATTGGAATACCTTAAATACTGTGTTCCATAAGATGAAAAGATTCTACTGAATTCTTTTAGCGTGTGCACAATGGATAGAAGGAACAAGATTGATGAAGATAAGAAGAGCAAAACTAATGAGTTGATTCTAGTTTCCATAACATGATTTCATGTTGTTGATCATGAAAACAAACTACCAGTTCAGATGTCATCACAGCTGGTAGGAAACCTTCTTCGAGACTTTGAAGTAGTTCATGAACAACTCGGGATTGCAACAAGGAATCTTGATTTTCTGAAGAATGAACTAAAGAAGGCAACTGATGAACTCGTCCATGTTCAATTTCTAGTTGATGACAAGGCTTAGTTTCTTTGGTTTTTTAAACTAAATTTTATTTATGTTGCCTAGAATGTCTTCTTTTTGATTTAGTTGGAAGAATAACTAGTGCTTGAATAGCCATGATTGTGATTATACATAACTACTATGTTTCATCTTCTTGTCCTTTTTTAAGTTTATTTGGTATAAATTCTAAAAATATTTGGAGGATGATGTTTTTGCAGTATTAATCCTTGTGATTTGTTATATTGCAATTTGTTATGTGATATGTATGTTTGCGTCTGTGAACTTGAAGGTCCCATATTCTGTCAAAAGTAAAGTCGTTTGTGGTCGGTATTCACGTACTGGTGAAAGAATGAATACACTTTTGACAAATACAAAAGTTAAGCCTATATTGTCAAACATTTGATGGAAGATAGGTTAAAATATTTTGTTTTCAAGGATTATGTCTATTAATTATCGTTATCCAAATAGTGATTGAAGATAGAATGAATCCTTGTGTATTCCGCAATAATGATCATCCCTGATCCATATTTTTATGTATTACTGTGAGGCTCCGTAATGTGTCTTATGTTGAGCACGATACAACCAAGTTGATTAATTTTTGATTAGCTTTGTTGGTTGTTCCGTAAGGTACTTTATGTTGAGCATTTTTGAACTAAATTAATCATCTTATTGCTCCATAAGTTCTTTTATGTCGAGCAAAACAAATGACAATTGAATTGATTACTTTTGTAATTAGTTTGGTTGTATATTCCAATTAGATTAATTATGGGTTCTCTTGTAATTAATCTAGTTGAGTATTTTCATACTCTGTAAGATTCCTCTTATGTTGAGTATATGAACGACCATCCTATTCACTTTCTAATGGTTATGTTAGTCGTTTGCTCCGTAAGTTCTCTTATGTCGAGCATAGTCAATTAAGTTGATCACTTTTTGTGTTTAATTTGATTGCGTATTCCGATTAAATTAATCATGGGTTTACTTGTGATTAATTTGATTGAGTTTTTGGATATGGAAAATCATTCTCATATTTTTTTGGTGTCCAATAAAATCCTTTTTTTCTTTTGAAATTAAGGTCGCTCTTGTTGTTCTTTCGAGAATGACATCAAATGGGGGAGAGTTCTTTTGAACTTGTGCTTAATGGTAATATCTTGAGGGGAGTGCGGATGTGGAATATTAGAGGGGTTATCTTGTATCTTTAAACTCCTTGATGAATGCATTTAGCTTCGGCTTTATGATTGCATCTAAATTAGTTGGTATGTATTTTTCCTTTTGTCATGAAATGTCTCTCTCGGAAATTTTATTATGATACCGTTCTTATACCTTTGCCAATTTTATTGACAAAAAGGGGGAGAATTAATATGTAGTTCATACTACAAATACATATGGTTTTCCGATCATTCTGTAAGGGGGAGTGGTTTCCATGTGAGATGGAGTATTGACTAAGGAGGAGTGATACATATCACCATAGTTTTATTGTTAAAGTTTTGATACAATTGAACTTTGACACTGTGTAATAATACTATGACACTGTATAACAATGATCGAGACCGATGCTTTCTCATTGTTATAGCTACGGATCTTCAACAACGGTGATGCTAAACTTACAACCTTTGGGATCATTGGAGTACTCGGAAGTGACGAAGATTTCGAGGGTTGAAGATTAGACATGTGGAATAAGAGCTACTAAAGTTTCTTTATATTTTTTGTATTCCATATGTACTGATAGATTTGTCACTAAAATTGACAAAGGGGGATATTGTTAGAGCATTTCTCGGTCAACCTCGCATGCGTTGCTATATCAAGCATGTTTGTCAATGTTAGTGATCAAAACTATAAGTCTTGATTTCTAGTCTATTATAGCTAAGTCTCGGACTAGGATAGAAAGTGTAGTTGAGCTCAAGGAATTCATGGAGATTCATCGTACAAGCAGAAGAAATACTCAAGGAACCGGTGGAACTTCTCGACAAAAAGTTATGTGAAGACTTGAACTTATGTATCACTCAAAATCTATCTACTCTATCTCCTACTCTTTGAGACAAGAAGTCGTATGCTATATATATAGACTTGGATTATACACATTTGGTATTTCGAGCCGAGTATACCTCGCCTATCTATATCTCGAAATATGTGTTGGTAAGCTTTTCGCTTCGATCAAGTTTATCTTTACCTAGTGACGAAAGTCATGATATGTTTCAATCACTTTGAAAATTGCTTTGACGAGAAATGATGTAACAACTACATAACGTCCTCTAAGAATGTTTCAATGATTGAAATGAGAGTTTAGATTACATAACCAATGATGGACATAAGCATTGTTGTGGAAACACATTTATGTATAAGTCCTATTCCTTGAACCAAAGTTTGCGAACTTTGTTGATCAAGAGAAACCGGAAGAATGGCTTGTTTCCAAGTTCGCGAACTCAGTTCGCGAACTGCCGAACTTCTCATCCAGAGAAATTCTGCTGAGTTGACAAACTAGTTGCGTGAGTACCAGTCTGCGAACCCAGTCCACGAACCGGCGGAAAGTCATTTGTCGAGATTTTCTACTAAAATTTGTAAACTCTGCCTGGTTGCTTAAGTCCGCGAACCTAGTCTTCGAACTTAAGAAGGTTATATATCTGAAGATGATTTCTGAACTTAAACTTAAAAATACTAAGGAATGCAGTTTGCAAATCGTGGCTATAAAAGTTCATGAACCGATTCAAGTGAATCAAATCATCTTTGCTTCAATTGTGTCTTGTGTAGTACATAAGATTTCCTTGCAATTGAACAACTCTCTAACTAGTTCGTTTGAAGTCATTTGAACTAATTATGGTGAAGAAGAACATGTTTGATATTAAATGCTCATATGGCTAACCTTTCGGTTAACTATTATTGAACCAACAAGTGCATACGTTTGGGTACGGTTAACAAGCCTAGAAGCGTGCATTGTCAAGTGTGTGTAACAAGGTAAGTTTTCGATCTAACGGTTGAGAAATATTAGCTTGAATCTAAATCAGGTTTTCATCTAACGATGGATATTGAATGTTTTTTTACTGAGCTAACATTGATTGCAAACCCTGATTTGAAAGACTATATAAAGTAGACATCTAGTATTGTGCAAAACTAATCCCCACACCTTACGTGTGATACTAGTTTGCATACTAGAGTCGATTCTCCTTTAACCTTTGGTTTTATTCTTCTAAAACCAAGTTAACGACTTAAAGACTTCATTGGGATTGTGAATCCAGACCGATACTACTTTTATCGTAGTTGTGTGATCTGATCTTGCATCTTCTATCGTACGAGTACAATCATATTCATTGGATTGAGATTGATATCTCCAATAGGCAAGATATAAAAAGTAGTCACAAACATCTTCGTCTCATCGTTTGTGATTCCGCAACATCTTGTTTCGCTACCTTACGATTAAGATTGTTGTGAGGTGATTGGTAACTCTAGGCTGTTCTTCGGGAATATAAGACCGGATTATCAATTGGTTCCTGTTCACCTTGATTATTATCAAAAGACGGAACAAAACCTTTAGGGTTTATCTGTATTAGACAGATTGATCCTTTGATAGACTTGTCTGTGTGAGACCGATTTGTTTATTTTCAAAGCCTGCGATTTTGGATCGTAGCAACCCTTGGTTGTGGATGAGATCAGCTAAGGGAATCAAGTGCGCAGTATCCTGCTGGGACCATAGGCGCAGGAGCATAACTATACCTTGGATCGGCGGGAGATTGATTGGAGTTCAACTACAGTCCAGTCCGAAGTTAGCTTGGAGTAGGCTAGTGTCTGTAACGGCTTAATACAGTGTGTGTTCAATCTGGACTAGGTCCCGAGGTTTTTCTGCATTTGAGGTTTCCTCGTTAACAAAATTCCGGTATCTGTGTTATTTCAATTTCCGCATTATATTGTTTTATCTTTATAATTGAAATAATACAGGTTGTGCGTTAGATCATCAGTTAGAGTAATCCAACCTTTGGTTGTTGATTGTGATTGATTGATCCTTGGATATTGGTCTTTAGTACCATCCAAGTTATTCCTTGTGTTTGATTAAAGACTCGTTGATTTCTATTAGCTCGAGTAAATCAAAACAAGAGAGAGATATTAACTCCTCAATATACTTTAGTCTAGATTGAGTCTGTCTGTCTAGTTGATTCTCTAGCAAAGTATATTGGAGTTAGTCCATACATATTTCTAAGCGAAATATTGGGTGGTGTTGTTAGATGCCCGCTTTTTCAGTCTTCACAATCCCAATGAAGTCTTTAAGTCGTTAACCTACAGGGTTTCGTGAAAAACCTAAGGTTAAAGGAGAATCGACTCTAGCTTATACAACTAGTATCGCATAGGAGGTGTGGGGATTAGGTTTCCCAGTTGTGAGAGTTCTCCTTTATATATTTTTTCAAATCAGGGTTTGCAATCTAAGTTACCTTGGTAACAAAGCATTCAATATTCACCGTTAGATGAAAACCTGATTAGATTCAAGCTAATATCTTTCAACTGTTAGATCGAACTTAGCTTGTTATACACAAATGAAATTTACCCTCATTTTGGTTTACTAAATATACCTAAACGTGTACACCATGTTGGCTCAACAGTAGTTAACCGAGGTTAGCTTAATGAACACTCTCATATAAACCTTATTCATCTTAACCATAACTAGTTCAAATGACTAAAATGAAACTAGTTAAAGAGTTGTTCAATTTCTATATTCTCATAGAAGTATCAAAGAACACAATTGAAGCAAAATCGTCTTGATTCACTCGAATCAATTCATAGACATTATAACCACGGTTTGGAAAGAATGCATTCATTAATATATAAATGTATTAGTTCATGAGCCCACCGATTTTAGAACTTTAACCACTCAAGTATAGAAACGGGTACGCATACTTAAGTAGTCGGTCTGAGTGTGGGTTCGCCAATATGCAAACGGGTATGCATACTTAGTACACTTCCAAATCCCAGCAGAAAGTCCCGGACCTATACCTTCGCAAGTATGCGTACCGGTATGTGTACTTGGTACACAAAATTTCACAACTAAAAGTACGCATACATGTATGTGTACTTTAGTCCGGTCATGGATCACATACATGCAAGAATGCACACTATGTTTATAATCCAATGATGGTTAAGTATTCTAAACTCTTACTTCAATCATTCAAACTTTCTCATAGGATGACAATAGCCGTTTTCACACAGTATTAGCATCAAAGCAATTTTCAAGTTATTGAAATAATCATAATGAAACATTCCAAGTCTACACCAAATGATTGTATCACACAAACCATGTAAGATGTTACTCGGCGATTTTCACATGATCATCTTTTGACTTTCGTTAAGAATATAAGATGAACTTGGTTGAAACAAAAGCTTACCAACACATATTCCGAGAAATATGTAAGCGAGTTAAACTCTGCTCAAAATCTCAAATGTGTATAATCGAAAACTTTATAGTAATACGACTTTTGTCTCAATATAGGTGATAGAGTAAAAATAGACTTTCCAAGTGATAGATGAGTTTTAGTCCCCACATACCTTTTGTCGATGAAGTTCCACAAGCTCTCCTTAGTAGTTCTTCGTTTTCAATTGATGAATGTCGTGAAGTTTAATGCTCAACTACACAATCTATCCTAGTCCGAGACATTACTATAAGTAGACTATAAATCAAGACTTATAGTTCTGATCACTAATATTGACAAACAATATTGAGATAGCAACGCTTGCAAGTTTGACCGAGTAGTGCTCTAACAGCTTAGCTTTATCTCCGCTAGGCATGTCCTTTGCACATAATTGGACCTTGGATGTATTAGATTTTCCCGTGAGTAAGTATCATCAGGCGTGATGATATTAGGATGATGAAAAGTATGTGATAGACAAAGCATCTGATGATAAATACTCAACACCAATGTAGGGAGTAAGAGATGCGCGAAGAATCTACTGATGGATCCGGCAGTATTCTTGTTGATGTAGACCCTAGCGTCAGCCTAAAAACCTCAACAGGCTCTGATAAAGCGACATCTTCTGAGGATTTCGACTACATCCCTTGTTTGTGAAATCCATGGTAGGGCCAGTAGCATAAAACCCTTGACGCCTCCAATCTCGAGGCGAGATGGTAAGGTAGTGATAAGGTCTTGAAACAACAATATCTTAGTGGTAGCAGCAGCTCCATCAAAACTATTCATCATTGTAGTTTCTTCTTAGGATGCCAACACTTGTTTGTGACAATACCAACGTCTCTTTACATATCTTCCCGAAAGATTCACGGCTTTGGATAAACCACTGTCGTGTTCCCGAGACGTAATCGAAGATTGCTTCAGAAAGTGATGAAGCCTGGTGTCATAATTCATATATGTGTGTGGAATCTTTAGATGTACGATCTTGCATCCTCTCCAGGAAGTTACTTCACATATGTCGGGTGATAATATTCTGAAAGCAGGTAGTCTGACTTGTTTTCGTTGCAGTAATAGGCACGAAAATGAAAATCTTCATATAGTGGTAGAGCTCGTCTCGTCATTAGAGGGAGAAGCTGATGATGGAGCCGATAGCTTCCTTGACTGAAGCATATAAAACTTATTAGACTTTCCCGACGTCGAGCATGTACTTTTATTTTCTTCCTCAATCTCAATGATGTTTTTAAAATGCTAAGGCATGCGTCATCAATAATATTTGTTATCTTGGTAGAAGAGATGACGATAACCTCATGGAATGTATTGAAAAGAGAAAGGCAGTACCCTCCCACGAGTATGCACTGATCTTTCAACTTGGTAAACGTCGTTGCTTGAGATGGATGAAAAGATAAATAGGAGGAATTCAAGTAATTTCCTGAGGGCTTCGGATGAAGACTTTATTAATATGATAAGTGGTGAAGAAAGCATCTGATATGAGGGTTTAGGTGCTTAGAATAAATACGTGGGTACCCAGTCCCCAGTTCCAAGTTGGGATGTACATGATGGGGATATCTTCATTTCATAGGGTGGTGAGAATTCCGCTAAATAAAAAAGTATTGAGGATGTCATCATCATAAGTATTGAGGATGGAGATGATTGTGGCTGCCTTGTGTTGATTGTGGTTTTTAGTTTGGGAGAAAATTGTAAAAGTCTATCTACCTGACACGACAATGGAAGTAATAGACCTTGATATGTCCATATTCCGTAAAGAATTTGAAGAATATATCAAAATATGATGAGTGCCTATGCCGCTCTTCATATTGTATTGAAACTCAAGCTCCCAGATGAATTGTTCACTAGTATAGAGCCTAACGAGTATTTAAGCTCCTAGTTGCATTATTCACTAATGAAATGGAGCAATTTAAAAGTGTGGAATGCGTAATACTCTTCGCTCATATATGTATTGAGAAATTCAATATATTTATGTGTATAAAATTTACTCAGAATGGTGCATGTAGCAACAATCCCAAAGAGATCAGCGCGTTCGCACACCTTTTAATTAAAAGTTGCGCGATTGAACGCGTTTAAATTCCTTAAGGAAAATCTGGATTGTTCACATCAGTCTCAAAAAATAATCACGGCCACACGATTTGGCCGCGTGATTTAAACAAACTTAAACTACTCCTAGCAGAACTAGGCAATCACTATAGTGACCACCGACGGGCCCACCAGTGCCCTAGTCGATCGAGTAGTCTTCTGCTTATTCTCAAGCACTTCAAACGCCCCAAACGTGGGTGTTCGCGCTATTTAGAAGATAAAAAAAGCTAGACCGACCATGACGGTCTCAAAGTCATCACATCCGTCCAACTTGGATGGCCAAGTTGGACGTATTAGATTGATCTTTGGGCGATCAAAAAGGTGCCATAATAATCACCAGAGGGCCCACAAGTTCCCTAGTCGAACGAGATGTATTTAGATCATTCATAATCGCTTCAAACGTTGACCCAAATATGGGCGTTTGCGCTGCGTAAAAACAAAGCTCGACGAGCATAAACTTTTCAGGGAAGTCTTAAAACTATCGCAACCGTCCAACTTCGCCAGCCTGGTTGGACGGATTAGATCATCCCATGAATGATCAGGGAAGCGCTAACGCACACGTTGGTGGGATCACTTTTCCTTCACCCAATCGGTTCCTCACGGCAAGGCCATGGAGCAATGAAACGTTTGCTCGAACCATGGAATGAATGATGCTTCTAAGGGTCGCGGAAGTCCACTTGTGTCTTAAATTGATCACAACCATCCAACTTAACCAGATTGTTTGGATGGATTAGATCGCATTTAGGACCATCAGGAAGGTGCACATGCATTTACCGTCAGCCCAACATGGGCCCCACGTGATTGATCTCCCAAGAGGAGGCTCACAGCGTGCCAAACCGCTTGGTCAAAGTCACGAGGGCGTGACTGTTTCAAAATCCTAATTCGGGTTTGCGGCAATTCACATCTGTCGTAGTTCGATCATGACCATCCATCTTCGCCAGCCTAAACGGAGGGTGTAAATATAGACTCAAGAGGTCCCAAGGATGTCAACGTGATCACCGTGGGTCCACCTTTGCGTGTGATCGGTCGGTCTATGCAGACCAGGGCCCGACGCCTCGAAAGGCATTCCCAGAGGTGGCATGCCACACGACTTTTAAACCTTTGCGGAAATGTATTTCTGTCGCAAATCGATCACGACCACTCATCTTTGCCGGTCAAATTGAGTGGCCTAGATCGAATCTTTGTGGGACCTAGAGGTGTAGACATGCATGCCGGCGGGCCGTATCCATGCATGCCTGGTCGGTCCCTCCAAAATTAGTACCCATGCTTAGATACGATCAAGCCAAAGAGGGGATGTTACACACCTCTAAAAACCCTAAAATCCATCAACGACAGCAAATATTTGCCTTAAATCATCTCGTTCGTCCAACTTTGCCAGCTTGGTCGGACGTCTTGGATTAAAAGTTAGGTGATCAATGAAGCGTCTCAATGATTACCGTACGTCACTCTTCCACAGGGAGTGATCGACCAGATGGTGGCCCGACCATGCGGCCTCCAAACGATCACTCGAAGATGGTTGAACGTGCTGCCATTTTAAGACGCTTAATCCACGACTTGTTCAATCAAGCTTTAAAACAACGATGCTTCATACATATCGATTGTTTTGAATGCTTGTTTAAAAGCGATGCATTACATGCATCGAGCATACATGATATTTCATGAATATCAATTCCATAAATAACTTAGTTATTTAACCTGATAGCATCGTATGCTATTTCTTGCGGCGGGTCCCACGACTTGACCCACTCATTCGAGACATCAAACATGTCACGATGGGGGATACTTACTGGGGTATTAGTCTGGCGGTTTACAGTATGCGGCGTGCAACGCGCCCATTACGAGAATGTGTCAGGAGGCATGGACGGTTAACGCTGATGAGGGAAGTGGGTAAAGACGTGATCGTGTGACAATCACCTACACGACCCCACTACTCCATCACTCAACTTCCTCCACTTCCTACGAGATGAGGGTTGCGCTCATATGATTTGTATAAATAGGTTCTTCAACCTATTTTAACACAACACAGAGAAACCAAGTGTTGTCATCAGTATCCAGAAAACACCCAGAACTGATAGCTTACATTGTGCAAGCCGGTTCAACATTCTGATACAAGTCATAAACAGCCAACACCTTTACAATCTCAACACCTTCTTCGCTTCCCTCCCTAATATCAACCCTTCTCCTTCACCTTGTGACCGAATTGAATCTGGAACGACCATTTCTTGGTTTAGGCCAGAGTCTTACAGATTGATTTCTCGAACCGAAAAGCATTCTCGTGCAATGCATTTGTTTAGGGTTTGAACTCATTTCTCATCAACACACCCAAAATTACCAAAAACAGCAGAATCAGTTTTTACCCCAAAACAACTAGCGACCATAGCGGGAGATTGATCTCTCAGTTGCAAAAAATCATTTTCCCTATCCTGTTTTCAATTTCCTAAAATTCTCAATATGGTTGATCTTAGGAATGGTTCAGAAACCCTCAATCCCAATTTTACTTCTCCCAGCACTGACAATACTTCACATGTTATTCATGAATCCTTTCTTTCATTCAAAACCCTTGTCGAGGCTATGGAGTCTCGATATTTAACAACTATTCATGATTTGATGAAAATCCTGAATGATATTGTAAGAAATCAAGCTACTATTGTCAATACGCAGGATGGAGTGTTTGCGTTCTTGAAAGTCCTCACGGATCAACTATCGAAGGAACCAACACGCATTCATTCTGAAGGAAACGCCACCAAAAATCCATTTTGGATCAATACTGATGGTAGTAGTCCTTCTTCCAAGATTCATATTCCTATTCCTGGTGAGGAAGATGAAGCCTATGATCGTGTTGAATGGAAAAGTAGCCACCAACCTAACTTGTCTGCTCATGAAGATCGAGAGATGCTTCCTCAAATTCAGAAAGAAGACTCGTGGGATTTAGCACGATCTCATCAGAGTCCTCGAAATGAAAAGGTGATTTCATTATGTGCGTCCTTCTTGGAAAGTATCAATTCCCATATTACATCAGAAGCTCCTAAGAGATCCGCTGCTGCTTTACTCAGTCGATCCGAACCTTCCCAGAATGAAGAAACTCGTAAAGATGTTCAGGAAAGCAGGTGTCCTTTCAATAAAAGACCCAACCTTTAATTAATCACTCTTGAGGGTGGAAAGAGAAAGCATCCTTGGAATAACTATCAACAATCGACTCCCATTTCACGTAGGAAAAATGAGACTCCACCATTCCTAGATTTTACCTTTTCAACGGAAGAGGTGATTGAACTCTTGGAGGTCTGGATACAAGATGACGTCATCAAGCTACCTCGTGTCAAACGTCCTCCAACTAAACAAGAAATGGAAGATCCCAAGTTCTACCGCTTCCATAGGTTTGTCAACCATCCTACAAGTGACTGCAACAAATTGAAGCACATATTCCAGGAGAAGATTGACTCAGGGGAACTCCAACTAGGCACTGAAGGAGTATACAAATACCATCCTCCTATTAGAAGCTGTTGCATGCTTTCTGGGGACTCCGTCTACAAAATTGTGCAGTCAACCATGGAACATGTGTGTGAAATTCTCTATTTCTCCAAGGCACAACGTCAAGATATCTTTGCGGCTCTAAATTGTGTTGTATCGGGAAAGCGACTACCTTCGATCGATGAAGCTGCCTCCAGGCCTAAATCTCTTCTGTAATACATGATTGGCATAAGCGGCTGGGGACTCTTGACCACTGCTTATCTTAGAGATGTCGAGTTGGGAAAAGCGTTGATTAACGCAGGGACTACGAAGGGAATTCCAGAAGCGCCATATCGTATATCCCGAGGATCAAACGCACGAGTAAGTCTCCTCGAACAACCTATTTTACAGTATGTTAATCCTCATCTCACCAAGAACTGGGGACTTGATCCGATCGTAAACCCAACTGCGACTAGGCGATGTGAAGATGAAGCTGGTCCCTGTCAATATTTTATCAAATGTTTAGAAGAAGTCCCAATCGATGATAAGAGGTCCGGAGGTCAAGTAGCAGGAGTCTTACCTAGTTTCTGAAATTAAACAAGGTGACTAATGCAAACTCCTTGGTACTGACAACTGGGAGGAGTAGCAATACACACTAGATAGCTTCCATCAGTTCCTGAAACATTATATTGCCATTTCCCTAGTATTTCCCTTGTTTTCATACAATACTTACAATTCATCCAAAATGTTTGCACCAATTTGCATTCATAATTAAGATTTCAGTGAAAGACCATTTCTTTCACAAAACAAAAACCTTTATTCTCCAAGAGAAGCCGCCTACCTGTTCAAAAGCAAATCAAACCACAAAAGAATGTCTCGTCTTTCCAAAGTCCTGGGAAGGAAATAAAGGCGTTCAAGGGAAATCATTCAACAACATTTTATTTATTTTAGAGAAAACACTTTTTATATCCCGAAGAGTAGCCTGCTTCAACTTCAACACCTAAGATAGTTTCTCAATTTCCAATTTATGATTAATGAGATTCATGGAAGGAATCCTATCCATTTCAGTTCGCAAATTTCGGATTTTGGAAATCCCTTCATATAACCAGGAAATATTAAATTCTAAATCTACACACATGTCTTGAGGATACTTCCGATATTCGATCACTCATCCAGAAGCAGCGTGCCTGATCATACTACACATTTGGTCATGGAAATGTGTCCATACTTCTTCAATATTCGGGCGTACAATTCAGCATACTTCTTGACACACTGAACCCCCATTAACAGGTAATTTACATGAGAAGCATCAAATTGAGGGTCGAGGGCACAGTCACATCCTCAACATCGTCGGTCGCCTCTATTACCTCTCGGTTTTTCCTGCAACGTCATCACGGATACATGCAACTCGCCCAAATCCAACAAGGACGTTCATCTTCTCAAAGCATTATAAGTACGAAATAAGTTGAGCAAGATTAGTTCAAATCTATCCAGCTATTCAGCCAGTCAAACAAAGCAAAACATATACATACATGTACATTCGAAGAATTGGAGATCACTTTAGTTTTTCGAGCGCCACCTGCAATCCTCTCTGACAGAATCTATTTCCCATAGGGACTGCCTCCACCTTGCCTAGAGGATACCACTCATACGACCACCGAACAACTTAAAGTCAAGGCCTCTCGCAATCGAGCATAACAGAGTTCGGAAAATTTTGAAATATACTGGAGAGGCTGGAGACAGAAATTACACATTCCAGTGGAGATCGATGACACATCTTTTATACCCTCTGGTCCAGGAAGAAGAGTCATCACGTGATTAAGATGAGTCCTAACAGTCGCATAGAACACTTCGAAGAAGTCATCATCCATATTGGGCGTGTCTTTGGAATCACTAATTCCCCTTGGGTTAGTAGCAGAAATATTCCCAGGTTGCTTTGTTGTTGTTGATACTCGCTCTACCGCTGCTAACTAAGAAAGTCAATCACATCGAATCAAACGTGGATATTTCACTTACATTAAGAATACCAAGATGAGATGTACTTACCTTGCTGTTGTTTGGTGTACATGAAGATGGGTGGGTCTTGATGTTCATGCAAAACAGGAAAGAGCATAAGCTTCCTTTACGCCCAACGAAATTTTAAAGCCAGAAATGGTTTCTTCCTCTCGCTCATACGAACATACGAACGGGATTCAGAGAATATAGTTGAGATCCAAGGACTTGACCGGACATGTCGCTTCCTTTTTTCCTACCATTGATGAGCAAGAGTGGTAATTTGTTGGTAGCCCCTGATTAGAAGCTGCATCACCAGTACGACTGCAAGGGAAGTTTAAATCAAGTGATATACCTATGGTAACATCTATCTACTTCATCTTATTAGTTTTTTTTTTCATCTGTCACCATCTAGTGCTTACCCCGCAACAATGTCACTGTTATGTACTAAGCAGGGGACTTCATGTTGATGGTGGTTTTTAGTTTAGGGAGAAAATTATAAGTCTATATACGTGACCCGACATCGGAAGTAATATATCTTGATATGTCCATATTCCGCAAGGAATTTGAAGAATATATCAAAATCTTATGAGTGCCTATGCCGATGTTTGAGGGTGAAAACGGTTTCTGCTGATTTCTGTAATTTCGTGTATGTGGGTGAGAAACGAGTTTAAACCCTAAACAATGTACTGCAAGGGAGTACTTTAATTCGAGAGATCAATTTGTACAAATCCGGCCTAAACCAAGAAATGGTCGTTCCAGACTTGCTTCGGTCACAAAGTGAAGGAGAAGGGTTGGTCTTAGTGAGGGAAGCGAAGAGAGTGTTGAGACCAGAATAATTGATTCTGGAAGACTAGTTGTTTGACGACTTGTATCAGAAAGTGGAACGCTGGCATATTGGGAAGCTAACAAGTAATTTCTGAGTGTTGTATTATCCTGACCAAAACTTGTCTTTGGTGGAAATAGGTGAGACCTATTTATACAAGTCGCAACGAAACGTACCTTGGCCTCGTAAGTAGTGGAAACGCTTGAGTAATGGAACAAAGCGGTAACGGGTAATGCCTGGAATTGATGTTTCCGTAATGAAGGAAACGTTTCACCATTACTTCTTGTATTTACTAACCGCCTCACTCTTATGACACTTTCCTGTAACGGGCGTATTGCACGCCGCATGCTGTAAACCTCCAGACCAATACCCCGATGAGCATCCCCCAGTTTGTGACATTTTTGATGTCTCGAGTATTTTCGTGGAAAACGTGCAGCATGTTGCTATTGTTTGGAAAGTTAAAATTGAGAGGCTTGACGGTTCGGTGACGAACTTGTACGACTGAGATTTGCATCCCAGAAGGAAGGGTAGCTGTTGATTGTTGCAACCTTCCGTTTGGCATCCAGCGGCATGGAGGAATGGCCGGAATAGCTTTGGCGTGGAAAAATTAGGGTTTTGGCACCGTGTCCAAGAGTTGGCACCGTAGCCAAGAGATTGCCACAAGTCGTTTGGTGGCAAGTTTGTACGGTTGAGATCTGCATCTCATGAGGAAGAGTAGCCGTTGATCGTGGTTACCTTCTGTTTGGCAGCCAGCGGCATGGTTGCATGACCGGCATGGATTTGGCGTGAAGTGGAGCCGCTGGTAGTGTGCGGCTTGGAAGAGAGTCGCTTGCGGCTTAGAAGGGAATCGCTTGCAGTGTTCGGCTTGGAAGGGAGTCGCTTGCGACTTGGAAGGGAAGCACTTGCGGCTTGGAAGGGAAACGCTTTCGGCTTGGAAGGTAATCGCTTGCGGCTTGGAAGGGAGCTGCTGGCAGCGTACGGCTTGGAAGGGAGCCGCTGGCAGCGTGCGACTTTGTCTAAATTAGGGTTTAGCATTGGGCCAGAAGTTTCCACGAGTTTGGTGGTGAACTTATACGGATAATATTTTCATCTCAGAAGTAAGGGTGGTCGTTGATTGTTGCAACCCTTCGTTTGGCAGCCAGCGGCATGGAGGCATGGCCGTCATGGATTTGGCAATGTTTTAGGCACAGCCAAATAAGGGTTTGGCCGGCATGGCTGGCATGGATGGCAGGGCTGGACTGCCATTGGCTTGGCTGGAATGGTTGGCATGCCTTTGGCGCGGAGATGTGGCTGGCATGGCATGACATTGGCACGATGGTGTGGCTGGCATGGATGGCATGCCTTTGGCACGGAGATGTGGCTGGCATGGCATGTTGTTTCCGCAGAGATGTGGCTGGCATGGCATGCCATTGGCATGATGGTGCGGCTGGCATGGTTGGCATGCCTTTCGCGCGGGGATGTGGCTGGCATGCCATGCCATTGGCACGGTGGTGTGGATGGCATGGTTTGCATGCATTTGGCGCGAAGATGTGGCTGGCATGGAATGACATTGGCACGG
>NC_039367.1:8980976-8995746 GCF_003573695.1 Papaver somniferum | reverse complement strand
TGCCTTTGGCGCGGAGATGTGGCTGACATGGAATGCCGTTGGCACGGTGGTGTGTATGGCATTGTTGGCATGCCTTTGGCGCGGAGATGTGGCTGGCATGGCATGTCGTTGGCACGGTGATGCGGCTGGCATGGTTGGCATGCCTTTGGCGCGGAGATGTGGCTTGCATGGTATGCCGTTGGAACGGTGGTGCGGCTAGCATGGTTGGCATGCCTTTGGCGCGGAGGTGTGGAAATTAGGGTTTAGCGTGTCCAAATCCTAATTAAAATATATGGTATGTGTGATTGGCACGCTTGGCTAGCATGCACGGCTGGCATGTGCGGAGACGATGCCTGTCAATACTGAGGGTTCTGCCGTGGAACGTAGCATATACATATAAAAAAAATGGTACCCTGGTAAAAATGGAGCCTTCGGCGTTGGTCGACTTGGAACGGAGCCGTCAGCATTGGTCGGCTTGGAATGGAGCCATCAACATTGGTCAGCTTGGAATAGAGCCGTCAGCATTGGTGATAGGTGTCTAAAACACCTTAATATTTATCTATTGTTTATGCTTTCTTTGCTAAGTTTTCTTGTAAATTATGTATCTTATGTTTTCTTTGGAGTGTTTATGTACTTCCGAGTCATATGGAACAAAAGAAGAGAAAAAAGGGCAAAAGTGTTGGAGGCGGATTATTTCTCATTATTTGCTTTTATTTCTTCATCTCTGTCTGAAAAGCATGTCGGTTTTAGTGATGCAAATTCATTGTCTGAAAAGCATGACAACTTTAGTGATGAAAAGAAATTGAAGAGAAGAAGTGGATATGAGAAGTAAGAGAAGGCTGTTGTTTGTGGAAGAATGCGAAAAGAGCAAAAGCATCATTTCAAGGGCGAATGCTGCACGGAGTCAACCTAAGGAATTAGGGGATGCCATTTTGGTGGCCTATATCAACTTATGGGCTAGAATCATTCTGGTTGACCCTTATCTAGATCACCTAGGTGGCTATATCAACTTTTATTCTCCTACAAAAGACCTAAAAATCAGAGAAGAATTTCTATTAACATTTACATTTGTTCCTCTCTACCTGAAACTGAGAGAAGGCGGCCATGGAGATCGACAGAGAGATCGAGTAATTGGAAGGGAGAAATGAGTTCTATTGAGTTGCAGTAAGATGGGTTTGATCTTGAGCGCGCTGTTGATGATTACAAGGATTTTTGCTGAGTTGAATTTGAAGATTACAGTGAGAATTGATTTGCTGCTGAATCGAGATTGTTCGAAGGTTGAGAAGGAGATTAAGGTTGTGTTTCTGCTGCTGTGGTGATTCACAGTTAGGGTTTCTGTTGGATTTTGTTGTTATTTTCGATTGATGGTTTATGGAAGATGTTGGAGATGATTACAGAAATTAGGGTTTGTAGATGAAATTGCTGTTATCGATTGATGAAGAAAACAAGACAGGTTTGGGTTGTGCTGGATTCAAGGGTGCTGCGAGTTAGAAGAGGAATTGATGCTGAGTAGACAAGAAAACGGGTTTTCGTGATTGATTAGCTATGTAACAGATGCAAAGGACTTGAACTGAGATGGATTTTATAATGGTCAGTGGTTGGTGTTAATATGTGAAGCTACGGGAACTTGAAACTGTTGCAGGACAACAAATGAAGAATGGCTTAAACAAATAGACAACATTGGTGATGATTTTGATGGGTTATGAACTACCGAAGTTGCAGTTGAGATGTATTGAAGAAGATGGAGCCGAAGTTGCAGGTGAATCAAGAGGACAATTGTGTTGTCTTAGGCTGAATGTGAAGTTGCAGGCAATGCAATGGTATTCCTGGTGTTACAGAGAAAGATTGGAATGTGTTGCAACGCAATGGCAACGAATTGAGATGGCTGTGACAGTGAATGTTTTGAGGACTTGTTGCAAAAGAAGGGTTTGAGCTGAAACTAATTTGGCAGCAAAGATGGGAAGCTGCAGCTGGTTGAGTTCTGGATTGTAGAGAATGGTGCAGTACAATGAGGAAGTGAAGAGTCCTTGGCTGAGTCATGATGAATGTGAGTATATGTCTGCAGGTTTTGGAGTGTTGAGATGGAAGCAAGCAGAGGCAACAATGGTGTGAAACTGCAGGCGATGGTGAATCCGCAAGTGAACTTGAACTGCAGATGTTGTTGCTGCTGAGATTTGAAGCAGGCAGTGATGTTGCATCTGTTATTTGAGTTGAGTTGTGTACAGTTGAAACAAGATCGTTGTTGCTATTCAAGTGATGCAATGGGTTCATGAAGAATATTGCAGTCGAGTACGAAGATGAGGTTTAATGGTCGCGCTGTTGCTTCTGTAGCTTGATTATGGAGATGCTGGAGTGATGTGACAATGTACTATAGAGAATAGATGGTTCAGATGGTTGCAGTTGAGTTCAAAGTCGTAGTGCAGGTAATAGAAATGCTGGTGGTGCTGGAATTGGTCAGTAGAACAAAGAAGCAGAGATGTAACGGAGGGTTCAATTGAAGATAAGACAAAGAAACGATACAAAGATTGATATTGTATGAGTTGTCGGCCTGGGCTTGTCTGAGTGAATGAATGTGTATGATATGAATGTTGTGTATGAATTATGGCAGGAAGGATAGACTGAAAGGGTCTGGAATCACCCAGAAATAGACAGAACTCTATCTGAATCGGAGTCAGGCGAGTTGACTCACCGATCCAGGTTGCTGCCTCAGATGGACTTCGACTTCTGCCTAGGGTTTAGAAACATGAGTTTTCTCTTTATTCTTGTTTTATTGACTTCTGTCGGGGAGGCAACGGGTTGTTATTTGTTTTTGGTTTCTTATTTTTGTTTTTAGTTTAATTTTCCTTATTTTCTGGTTCATAACATAGTTTTGAGAACTCTTGTTTCAGGTACCAATTTCTATGGACGGAGCATATTGGAGCAATGGATACGGTTTTCAACAACCTCAATTCTATGACAACTGCCCACCATCTATGGGATACAATCAAAACTAATTTATTGGCTATGATGCATATTCTAGACAACCTTATGGTGATTTTCACACATACCAACAACAACCTTGTAGTGGGTATGTAAGTCAAGCACCAAGGTGGGATAATTCTACTTCTAATTGGCTTCATTCGAGTTGTATGCAGATTATGAATGGATTGCAAGACATGCAACAAAGGCTAGACCAACTTGACCGTGATAGAAAGAATGTCGCACAAACCAATTTCTGCAACACTTTTTCTTACCCTACTCCAGATCGTAGTTATGATCATTCACCTATTCAAAGGGAAGATTCATGGGAACGAGAACCTATTGTAGCTAATGGTGGTAAGCGTGTGAACGTTAGAAAACTTGCACATAAATTATACAAGTTGGAAGATGATGGAGCCTCGGAAGAGCTTGTCGATGAAATTAGTAGGACCATTCATATAGAAATTAAACGACGTCGTGATAAAGGTTAGGAAACTGACGACGATTCTTATTATGGTGAGTCTGAAAATGAAGACGAAGATGCTTGTGTTGAAAAGGACCAACCTTTGGAGATTTTTGATGACATTAGTGTAGTTGACTCAACTCTTGATCTTGATAATGATCAAACACCTATTCAAAAGGTACATGAGTATGATGAAACTAATGTTTTACAGAAATTTGCAACAAGAGTTGAGTCTAATGAAGAGGAGTGTGTTGAGAATGAAACCGGTATGACCAATATTGTGGAAGACCCAATTGAGCTTACAAAGACTGGTAACGATGATGTTAATACCGAGATTTTTGTTAAAGCAAAGACGGAAAAAGAATACTTGCAAGTTTTGATAGAGGACCACGATGTGCAAGAGGTAAGTAATTCACTTAAATTTTCTAAGGATGAAGAGGATACCGTAATACAAAAGTTGCAAGATTTGTCTAACCCTTTGCATATTATTTCTTCTCCTTTACCTCTTATTGGTTTGAATGTATGTGCTTCGAGAATATTGTTCAATGACTTTGTTTCTCGATTTCCTCCATTAGAGATACTTGATTCTCAAACTATGCAGATTTTGGAACAAGAAACCATGGAAGTACTCGACTTCTATATTCTTTATACACTTCCAAGTGTCGAAAAGAATAAGTGTGGGGGAAGATTTTATCGGTTAATAGCTTCGTTTCTGTTTTATGTTACTAATATTTGTGTGAAGCTAGTGTTTCCAAAACATGTTCTATGGGAGGATCCCCAACTTTTCAGATTATTGGTGTATGGGGAATTCGTCTTGCAAGTCGGGATGACGACTTTAAACCAAGCGCTAAGTGAGAGGCAACTCATCGGTTTTATATCTTTATCTTTATCTTTTTATTTTTAAGCGTTTTATCTTTGTTTTTTGCATATCATTTGCGGAATTTCCCACCTTGAACTTTACTTTGAATGACTAAATTTTACATTGAGGAAAATGTAAAGTTTAAGTGTGGGGGAGCATTTATATGTTTGTATAGTTTGTTTGATGCCTTTAGTGAAAAATAAATAAAGAAAATTAGAAAAAAAATGCTTTATAAACTCCGAAATCTAGAAACTTGTGCCTTTAGGATGACACTACAAATATAAGTAGATGGAACCATTTTGGTTGCAGGAATTGAGGAACCCATTAACTAAAAAGACGTACATAACTCAAGTGTTAGAAATAATATGATAGTTGTTACCATATCTCGGAATGTCACCATATCACCTTCTGTTTTTATTTTTGCAAGGTTTTTGTTTATCTAAGTGATTTGGTGGGTCACTAACATCGAATTGTTATTACTGATAGGATGAAATAGAGTGATTGAGCTACTACTAAAAAAATAAAAAATAAAGACCTGACCAATTACATCAATCGGAAAAAAAAAAATTTGACACTTTGGAATGCAGGATCCACGGGAATTACCATGTAATCTGCTGACAAGAAGCATGCGCTTTGATCCAAAAGATCCAATCATGTTGTCGATTCAAAAAAAAAATTTGAAAAAACAAAAGAAAAAGAAAAAAAAATATAATTTTTATGTTGAATAAAATCGATCACTGGTTCCCTTGTATATGCCAGTGAATTGATCTAGAATTAAGTTTGTCGACCGATGGTTCTCTTGTATATGTTAGCTGTGTTGATATCAGAATTCAGACCAGTAGCTCAATCCAATAGAATTTTTAGGTTTGTTTTGGCAGTGACCTTCAGATAGATATGGGAAACACCGATCACTTGTCAATATTCGCAAACATCTACTTCTATATCCATCTTCTTAATCTATTCATGTGTGATTGTGGTTAGTTATATTCCGAGTATTGTGGTTTCTTCAACTTTCTGTATAGAGCTTTATTTATTTATATATTAATATGGATTCGCAAGGTACCTCCTCCTGTAGTCATTTTGGATTCGTTCATAAATTTGTCACAGGTAGCCGGAGTTGGAAGTATAGGTTTTATAGGTAGACCTCTTGTAAACCTTCACGAGACTATAACTCGTCCACTAGGGACACCTAGGGGTTCAAAGGCCTGTTATTCATGCTAAGAGTAACCGTATCCTCGACGACACAGAGTTGTATGTATGTTTTATAATTATTTTGTTTGATTTGCTCGAGGACTAGCAAAGTCTAAGTGTGGGGAAATTTGATAGGTGTCTAAAACACCTTAATGTTTATGTATTGTTTATGCTTTCTTTGCTAAGTTTTATTGTAAATTATGTATCTTATGTTTGCTTTTGAGTTTTTAGGTATTTCAGAGTCATTTGGAACAAAAGAAGAGAAAACATGGCAAAAGTGTTAAAGGAGGATTATTTCTCATTATTTGTTTTTATTTCTTCATCTCTGTCTGAAAAGCATGTCGGCTTTAGTGATGCAAATTCATTGTCTGAAAAGCATGACAACTTTATTGATGAAAAGAAATTGAAGAGAAGAAGTGGATATGAGAAGTAAGAGACGACTGTTGTTTGTGGAAGAATGCGAAAAGAGCAAAAGCATCATTTCAAGGGCAAATGCTGCGTGGAGTCAACCTAAGGAATTAGGGGCTGCCATTTTCGTGGCCTATATCAACTTATGAGGTGCCTAGAATCATTCTGGTCGACCCTTATCTAGCTCACCTGGGTGGCTATATCAACTTTTATTTTCCTACAGAAGACCTAAAAATCAGTGAAGAATTTCTATTAACATTTACATTTGTTCCTCTCTACCTGAAACTGAGAGAAGGCGGCCATGGAGATCGACAGAGAGATCGAGTAATTGGAAGGGAGAAATGAGTTCTATTGAGTTGCAGTAATATGGGTTTGATCTTGAGCGCGCTGTTGATGATTACAAGGATTTTTATTGAGTTGAATTTGAAGATTAAAAGGAGAATTGATTTGCTGCTGAATCGAGATTGTTCGAAGGTTGAGAAGGAAATTAAGGATGGGTTTCTGCTGCTGTGGTGATTCACAGTTAGGGATTCTGTTGGATTTTGTGGTTATTCTCGATTGATGGTTTGTGGAAGATGTTGGTGATGATTACATAAATTAGGGTTTGTAGATGAAATTGCTGATATCGATTGATTAAGAAAACAAGACAGGTTTGGGTTGTGCTGGATTCAAGGGTGCAACGAGTTAGAAGAAGAATTGATGCTGAGTAGACAAGAAAATGGGTTTTCGTGATTGTGTAACAGATGCAAAGGACTTGAACTGAGATGTATTTTCTAATGGTTAGTGGTTGGTGTTAATATGTGAATCTACGGGAACTTGAATTTGCTGTAGGACAACAAATGAAGAAAGGCTTAAACAAATAGACAACATTGGTGGTGATTTTGATGGGTTATGAACTACTTAAGTTGCAGTTGAAATGTTACGAAGAAGATAGAGCCGAAGTTGCAGGTGAATGAAGAAGACAATGGTGCTGTCTTAGGCTGAATGTGAAGTTGTAGGCAATGCAGTGGTAATCCTGGTGTTACAGAGAAAGATTGGAATGTGTTGCAACCCAATGCAGGCAACGAATTGAGATTTATGTGACAGTGAATGGTTTGAGGACTTGTTGCAAAAGAAGGGTTTAAGCTGGAAGTAATTTGGCAGCAAAGATGGGAAGCTGCAGCTGGTTGAGTTCTGGATTGCAGAGAATGGTGCAGTACAATGAGGCGGTGAAGAGTCCTTGGATGAGTCATGATGAATGTGAATGTATGTCTGCAGGGTTCGGAGTGTTGAGATGGAAGCAAGCAGAGGTAACAATGGTGTGAAACTGCAGGCGACGGCGAACTCGCAAGTGAACTTGAACTGCATATGTTGTTGCTGCTGAGATTTTAAGCAGGTAGTGATGTTGCAGCTGTTGGTTCAGTTGAGTTGTGTGCAGTTGGAACAAGATCGTTGTTGTTATTCAAGTGATATTATGGGTTCATGAAGAACATTGCAGTTGAGTACGAAGATCAGGTTTAATGGTCGCGCTGTTGCTTCTGTAGCTTGATTATGGAGATGCTGGAGTGTTGTGACAATGTACTATAGAGAATAGATGGTTCAGATGGTTGCAGTTGAGTTCAAAGTCGCAGGTGCAGGTAATGGAAATGCTGGTGGTGTTGGAATTAGTCAGTAGAACAAAGAAGCAGAGATGTAACGGAGGCTTCAATTGAAGATAAGACAAGGAAACGATACAAAGATTGATATTGTATGAGTTTCCGGCCTGGGCTTGTATGAATGAATGATTGGGTATGATATGAATGTTGTGTATGAATTATGGCAGGGAAGGATAGACTGAAATGGCCGGGAATCACCCAGAAATAGACAGAACTCTGTCTGAATCGGAGTCAGGCGAGTTGACTCACCGATCCAGGTTGCTTCCTCAGATGGACTTGGACCTGCTGGACTCGACTTGTGGGCTGCTTGAAGGACTCATTTTTGGCAGACGGGTGTGACCTCAGTTGAGATGGAGAAATTGAAGGGGAAAGAAAAGAGGATATAAAAAGGAAGACCTCTTACCTAAATATTTTATATCTCTTCTTCTACTTTTGGTTCTAGGGTTTAGAAAACATGAAAGATTTTCTTTTTCTTCTTGTTATGAATTCCATGAACATGAGCTAGATATTTTACTATTGGTTAAAGATGTAGTTAGATTTTGAAAACAAGTTATGATTTTATGAATTAGTTTTCTCTTAAAATTATCGTTCACTTTCTACGGTTTATAATAATTGCATGATTGACGTATTGCAATATAATTTAATGTTTGTTTAGTTAAGTCTAGAGTTGATTGAACTCACATCCATATATATAGCTAATTTAGGGTTCATCGTCGAGCGATAACCTTGAATTTGAGTAGCATGATATGATTACGGTTTGTAGTGATACACTCTTGTAATCATATGTATAAATTTACCTTTGTCTGAATTGTCATGCGCAATGTATGACAATTTTATTTGATTAGCCTATTTCTGAAACTTAATGTTCCTAGGAATTGAACTTAATTAGCGCAAGGCGTTAGGTTATTCTTTAGGTAGAATTCACATACGCATCTCTAATGTGTGTGTTGATGAACTTAGGAAATTTACGGAGTATTCTTCTAATAAGGTATTCTAGGGATTTTGATGATAGAGAGATTAAATACGAATTCTATTCATACATTCAAAAACTTGTTCACAATTGAAGATGAAACCTTTATCCAATATTTTCTCATCCTTGATTTGCGTGCTTTATTGTTCTGTTTGCTTTTATTTTACTTTTAATTTATAAAAATCAAAAAATCCCCCCATTGTTTTATATAGAAAACCGAAAAATCTTGACAACCTAAGATCTCTCTGTGGGAACGATCCTTTCCTGCCCTTGCTATATTTTATATTTTGAGTAGTAAGAAAGTAATTTATTTTTTACGCGTACGACAAAGATCAATTGGTCGGCTTGGAATGGAGCCGCTGGCGTCGGCCTGGCTTGGAATGGTGGAAACTGTCTTCGGTCCAGGTGAAAACTGGCTTCAGTCCCCGGAATGGTGGAAACTGTCTTCAGTCCGCGGAATGGTGTAAACTGGTTTCGGAATTTCGGCTACCAAACGGTGTGATGACGCTGGAACTTCGGCCATCAAACGGTGGTGATGGCGCCTGGAAACTTTTTTTAAATTGAGGTTTGGCATGCCGAAACCCTAATTAGCACCTCTTACTAAAATCGTTGTAGAATTCTCGGACGAACTCGAATTTTGACGGTCCGCCCCTCCATTTCGATTGAAAACGAATTTCCTATCTCCTCTCGCGTGAATATTTAGGTTTCGAGCTTGTTTAGCAGGTGAAAACAGCCCGACAGTAAAACTCAGGAAGAATTCATGAGGGATGTTGCGGGCCCGAGGTGGCATAGTCGAGCCCAATCATCTATTCCCGTTCATGGAGCAAGAAGGAATATTTATTCTGTCAAACTTTAGAAACTTCGTCCTCATGAAAATAGGTATCGACCCTCTTCTGTTTTCTGTTGCTCGTCTGGATCCGTGCTTCCGCCTGCAGTGTCTCTCCAGTGATTCAAAAATTTACCAAACTCCATTGTATTCTCGGGATGGGTGGATAAAATATATGCTCGGCAACGATCATGTCAGGGATAATCTTGGGGATTGTGGTTGCGTTGTCGGTCCATCCTTGACTTTAAGTTGTTCAGTGTCTGGACCTTCTGATCGCGGTGATGATATGTTATGGATGATTGTATGGTAGAAATATTCCGAAGCCACAAAATAAAATAGATGAGTTGGGAGACATTCTGTTGCCGATGTGCTGCTATCAAGTCTTCAAGGACTTTGTTCCAAGAGACATCCTTCGAACCAGCTTCTGAATCTTGGACTATCGTATGGAATGGGATGCGTCGAGAAGTCCCTAGTTATATTTCTGTTAGATCCGATGGCATGGAAGAATATGTGAATGTATATTTGTGACGTGCTTTTGGAGTCTTCCATGCACATGTACGGCTTCATGTTGAGAAATTCCTGCGGCTCGTAAAACTTCGGCAGTGATGATGTTGAAATCAGAAATAACCAGGTTGAGGGGAGTGAAAGTGTCCCATGCTGGTAGTCCCCATGTGTAGCCTACTTTCATTGCATCGCCTTGAATCCATGTCTACGTGATTTGGTACAAGCTTATTGTACTCTTCTGGATTTGACGCTGGGATGCTCAGGATATCACATGGAAGAAATATTCTGGATAGCGAAGAGGTAGGAATGAGAGAGTTATGTTGTTTATCGTGGCTCCCTATGTTTCTTCAAGAAAATGTTTCAGCCGCGTCTCTGGAGTTATCTCATGAGTCTTTGATGGTCGTCGGGATGGACTGTGATGAGCAGTCCCCAGTCGCATTTTTCTTTAGTTTCTGAAGTTGTTTTCCTCTGAGAAAGCTTGGGATCCACCGCGGCCTCGTAAAGTGTTGAAGGCATCTTCTAGACATAGAGGTGATGATATTCTTGCGTTACACCCTTTGACTGCGTCTTCTGAGCTTTGACAGTGAAGGGATTCCGTGTAGATCCTCAGTCCCCAAGTATGGTTTACATGTTTCCATCTTGTATAGTCAGTGGGTTGGCCATGATAAAGATATCACCATCGTGCGTTTGTACTGGTGATTTTTTTACTTCTTCCACATGAAACTAAAATACGGAGGAGTACGGGGTTACATTTGTAGTGATTGCTGCTGCGGTGAAGATCTGGCTGGTTTCAACAAATGAGCGGCAACAGTTCTTGGTAGAAGATGTAATCAGAAGAGACTACATTGTCGTGGAAACAAAGTAGGTTGGCTGGAATTGTATGGGCATCCATGGAAGTAAAAGGATTGGATGGATGCGTAAGCGAGCAAACTGTCCATGATCATGAGTTTTGGTGGGATGGATCAAAAGGTGGCCATGACTACGAAGATTGGCTGGCTGCGATGATGATCCTTGACATGGGGAGCGTGGTGGCACGACCCTTTGTAGGAAGGAGAGGCGTTGAAGCGTCTTCGGCTCTTGGAGAGGACATTGAAACTTAAGGAGCCAAACACTGAAGCTTCGGCTTCGGATCTTGGAGCAGCTTATGGAGAGAATGCTGAAACGGAGCGGTTGCTGGAGCGAACGTTGAAGAGGAGCCGCTGCTGGAGGACGTTAGGGTGGAATGGCTGCTGGAGGACGTTGAAGTAAAGCCTCTGCTAGAGAACGTTGAAGCGGAGCGCTGCTGGAGCGAACGTTGAAGCGGAGACGCTGTTGGAGGACGTTGTAGGGAAGCGGCTGCTGGAGCGAACGTTGAAGCGGAGCGGCTGCGTCAATCGGTGTGCTGTCAAACTCGACATCCTTCAAGTGAACAGTGGTTAAGAGTCCTCAGTTTCATCTATCAATCGTGCTTTCCAAGAGAGGTTGGGGTTTGGGAACAACTTCCCTGGCTGGAAAGCTGCTTTCCTGATGCAGTGCAGTTGAGGGATGAAAATATGTCTTGATGCTGCGCCTTGAAGAAATATAGAATCTCACATAAATTTTCCATCATAGACTGCACGATTTTATGGGCGAAGTCCCCAGAAATCATGCAGCTCCTGACGGGAAGAGGGTCTTTTTGAACTCAGGAGGGTTGCTGATTTCTTTTGCCTCGATTTTGGATAAGTCATTCCTGATCTTTACGTATGATGAAATTGGATTGCTGATTCCATTCTACTGGGCGTCCAAGAGCAAAATGAGCCTCTTCATCTATAAACGCACGTCCTACTGAAGTGTCTGCGCCGATGTTAAAAGTATTCCTTGCCATCCCCCTCTTGGGTTGACGTGACTCTTATGGTGGCCGCTCCGTCAGTGTCTTGAGGAAAATAGGTATCTCTTTCTGAGTTATAGACATGTCTGTCTGAGCCTTACAAGAACCTTTTGTCTTTCCATCAAATTAACAGTGGTAAAAGGAGGTCGGCTTCTTCTGGCTCCTCCAGTCTCTCGTCCTGATGGTGGAGTAGCGGCGGCTCTGGTGACGGTTGGAGCTGTCATACTTGAACAAACGTTGGGGGTGGTGGAAGCGGCTCTGGTTCTTGTGATCGTAGGTGTATCGTACATAGATGGCGCGGTTTTGATCATGGAGTGCTGGAGCCATGGCGCTGTTTTGAAGGGTGAGGATGGCGCTGCTTTGGCTGGTTGTGGAGAGAAGAAGATGGCGTTGGACTTTGGATGTCCGTGGAGTGAAAAGATAGTGCTGGAAGGGTGCAAGATGTTAGCACTGGAAAGGATGCAAGTTGCTGGCGCTGGAAAGATGCAGGTTGTTAGCGCTGGAAGGATGCAAGCTGTTGGCGCTGGAAGGATGCAATCTGCTGGCGCTGGAAAGATGCAAGCTGCTGACGCTGGAAAGGATGCAAGTTGTTGGCGCTGGAAAGATGCAAGCTGCTGGCGCTGGAAACATGCAGGATGCTGGCGCTGGAAACATGCAGGATGCTGGCGCTGGCTAGGAGTGGAGGGGACGCGGAGATGGCGTCGGCTAAGATGCGGAGATGGTGTCGGCTGGGGCGTGGAGATGGCGCTGGCGGTCTCTTGGCGCTAGCCTGACCACAGCCTGTTGGCGCCATGGAGCGCCGCTAGCGGGCCCGGTTGCCTCTTCCCATGTGTACCCAAAAATAGGAAACCTTCCTCCATTCGAGCTCCAAAAACATCGTGCCTATAAAAGGCGCTACCCATCTTCTTTATCCTGTATCGTCAGTTTTATTCCCTCGTCCTGGAGCTAGCGGCAAAGCAGTAACAACACAATGAGCATATTCCAGGTATGTATTCCAGCGTTCCTCCTTTAGATTGTTCTTGCATCTTGGTATAAACCCTATCCATAGGCATGTCCGCCGTAGTTTTATGGGTGACGCCGTCCTGACCGCGATAAGTCCCCAGTCACTCCTCGTCGTGTGATAACTGATAACTGAGACATTGATTCCCGAGCGTATTGTTTGCTTCTACCATATTGAGATCGAAATTGAAAGATGAAATTGGAAATTGGAAATCGATATTGCAACCGAGAGATTGACCGCGATAAGTCCCCAGTCACTCCTCGTCGTGTGATAACTGATAACTGAGACATTGATTCCCGAGCGGATTGTTTGCTTCTACCATCTTGAGATCGGCATTGAAAGATGAAACTGGAAATTGGAAATCGATATTGCAACCGATAGATTGACCTTCCACTGTGGTCGCCAATTGTTTGAGGGTGAAAATGGTTTCTGCTGATTTAGGTAATTTCGTGTATGTGGGTGAGAAACGAGTTTAAACCCTAAAAAATTTACTGCAAGGGAGTACTTTGATTCGAGAGATCAATCTGTACAAATCCGGCCTAAACCAACAAATGGCCGTTCCAGACTTGCTTCGGTCACCAAGTGAAGGAGAAGGGTTGGTCTTAGGGAGGGAAGCGAAGAGAGTGTTGAGACCAGAATACTTGATTCTGGAAGAGTAGTTGTTTGACGACTTGTGTCAGAAAGTGGAACGCTAGCAGATTTGGAAGCTAACAAGTGATTTCTGAGTGTTGTATTCTCCTGACCAAAACTTATCTATGGTGGAAACAGTTGAGTAATGGAAGAAAGTGATAACGGGTAACGCCTGGAATTGATGTTTCCATAATGAAGGAAATGTTTCACCATTAATTCTTGTATTTACTAACCGCGTCACTCTTATGACACTTTCCTGTAATTGGCGTATTGCACGTCACACGCTGTAAACCGCCAGACCAATATCCTGATGAGCATCCCCCAGTTTGTGACATGTTTTGATGTCTCGAGTGTTTTCGTGGAAAACGTGTAGCATGTTGCTATTGTTTGGCAAGTTAAAATTGAGAGGCTTGTCGGTTCAGTGACGAACTTGTACGGCTGAGATTTTCATCTCAGAATGAAGGATAGTCGTTGATTGTTGCAACTTTCCGTTTGGCAGCCAGCGACATGAAGGCATGACCGACAAGGCTTTGACGTGGCCAAATTAGGGTTTTGGTACCGTAGCCAAGAGATTGCCACAAGTCGTTTGGTGGCAAGTTTTTACGGCTGAGGTCTGCATATCAAGAGAAAGGGTAGCCGTTGATCGTGGCTACCTTTCGTTTGGCATCCAGCGGCATGGTTGCATGGACGGCATGGATTTGGCGTGAAGTGGAGCCGCTGGAAGTGTGCGGCTTGGAAGAGATTCGCTTGCGGCTTGGAAGGGAATCGCTTGCAGTGTGCGGCTTGGAAGGGAATCGGTTGCGGCTTGGAAGGGAATCGCTTTCGGCTTAGAAGGGAGGCGCTTGCGGCTTGGAAGGCAGCCGCTGGCAGCGTGCGGCTAGGAAGGGAAGATCTTGCGGCTTGAAAGGGAGCCGCTGGCAGCGTGCGGCTTGGAAGGTAGCCGCTGGCAGCGTGCGGCTTTGTCTAAATTAAGGTTTGGCATTGGGACAGAAGTTTCCACGCATTTGGTGGCGAACTTGTACGGCTAAGATTTGCATCTCAAAAGGAAGGGTGGCCGTTGATTGTTGCAACCCTTATTTTGGAAGCCAGAGGCTTAGAGGCATGGCGAGCATGGCTTTGGCAATGTTTTAGGAACGACCAAATTAGGGTTTGGCCGGCATGCCATTGGCGTGGCTGGCAGGGTTGGCATGCCTTTGGCACGGAGATGTGGCTGGCATGGCGTGCCATTGGAACGATGGTGCGGCTGGCATGGTTGGAATGCCTTTGGCGCGGAGATGTGGCTTTCATGGCATGCCATTGACACAATGGTGCGGCTGGCATGGTTGGCATGCCTTTGACGCGAAGATGTGGCTGGCATGGTTGGAATGCCTTTGGCGCGAAGATGTGCCTGGCATGGCATGCCATTGGCACGATGGTGCGGCTGGCATGGCATGCCATTGGCACGATGGTGTGGCTGGCATGGCATGCCATTGGCACGATGGTGTGGCTGGCATGGTTGGCAT
>NC_039367.1:8830299-8980510 GCF_003573695.1 Papaver somniferum | reverse complement strand
GCGGAGATGTGGCTGGCATGGTATGCTGTTGGCACGATGGTGCGGCTTGGAATGCCTTTGTCGCGGAGATGTGGCTGGCATGGCATGCCGTTGGCACGATAGTGCGGCTGGCATGCCTTTTGCGCGAAGATGTGGCTAGCATGGCATGTCGTTGGCACGGTGATGCGGCTGGCATGGTTGGCATGCCTTTGGCGCGGAGATGTGGCTGGCATGGTATGTCTTTGGCACGGTGGTGCGGCTGGCATGGTATGTCGTTGGCACGGTAGTGCAGATGGCATGATTTGCATGCCTTTGGCGCGGAGGTGTGGAAATTAGGGTTTAGCGTGTCGAAACCTTAATTAAAATATACGGTATGTGTGATTGGTACACTTGGCTAGCATGCGCGTCTGGTATGTGCAGAGACGATGCCTGTCAATACTGAGGGTTCTGTCGTGGAACATAGTATATACATACAAAAAAAAATGGTACCCTGGTAAATTTCTCTTAGACGTATTGAAAGGCTCAATAAATGTGCTAGTGGATATATTGGTACTCATGGCTCTATTTCCTTACAGAGTGACGTCACGTCAGACTAAGGTTTTACGATTTTAACCCTACGCTAAAAACCACCATCAACAGCCGCTCTAAATATTGTATTGAAACTCAAGCTCCTAGATGAATTATTCACTAGTATAGAGCCTGACGAGTATTTAAGCTCCTAGTTGCATTATTCACTAATAAAATGGAGCCATTTAAAAGTGTTGAGTGCCTAAGCCTCTTTGCTCATATATGTATTGAGAAATTCAATATATTTATGTGTATAAAATTTACTCAGAATGGTGAATGTAGCAACAATCCTAAATATTCTATAAATTTTATCTTGCACCAGCATTATTCACTAATGCATGGCCTGCCTAGTGTTTTCCTATGCTATATTCCCCAGCGAACTCTCAATATTGGCATGACATAACGATTAAATGTTCGCTCGCAACAGAGTAGTATGAATCTCCCGAAGTGTCAGTACTGAGACCTGCATGAAAACACTCACATAGGCTACACCACCCTCTGACAAAAAGATCAGCGCGTTCGCACACCTTTTAGTTAAAAGTTGCGCGATCGAACGCGTTTAAATTCCTTAAGGAAAATCTGGACTGTTCACATCAGTCTCAAAAAATAATCACGGCCACACGATTTGGCTGCGTGATTTAAATAAACTTAGACTACTCTTAGCAAAACTAGGCAATCACTATAGTGACCACCGACGGGCCCACTAGTGCCCTAGTCGATCGAGTAGTCTTCTCCTTATTCACAAGCACTTCAAACGCGGACCCAAACGTGGTTGTTCGCGCTATTTAGAAGCTCAAAAGAGCTAGACCGACCATGACGGTCCCAAAGTCATCACGTCCGTCTAACTTGGCCAGCCAAGTTGGACGTCTTAGATTGAGCTTTGGCGATCAAAAAGGCGCCATAGTAATCACCAGTGGGCCCATTAGTGCCCTAGTACAACTCGTTCATAATCTCTTCAAACACTGACCCAAATATAGGAGTTCGCGCTGCGTAAAAACAAAGCTCGACGAGCATAAACTGTTCAGGGAAGTCTTTTAACTATCGCAACCGTCCAACTTCGCCAGCCTGGTTGGATGGATTATATTATCCCATGAAGCTATTACACACGTTGGCGGGCCCACTTTTCCTTCACCCAATCGGTTCCTCACGACAAGGCCATGGAACAATGAAACGTTTACTCGAACCATGGCAGGTGTGATGCTTATAAGGGTTGCGTAAGTCAACCAGTGTCTTAAATCGATCACAACCATCCAACTTAGCCAGCCTGTTTGGATGTCTTAGATCGCATTTAGGACCATCAGGAAAGTGCATATGCGTTCACCGTCAGCCTAACATAGGCCCCACGTGATCGATCTCCCAAGAGGAGACTCACAACGTGCCAAACCGCTTGGCCAAAGTCACGAGGGTGTGACTGTTTCAAACCCTAATTAGGGTTTCCGGCAATGCAATCTGTCGTAGTTCGATCATGACCATCCATCTTCGCCAGCCTAAACGGAGGGTGTAGATATAGACTCAAGAGGTCCCAAGGATGTCAACGTGATCACCGTGGGCCCACCTTGCGTGTGATCGACCGTCCTATGCAGACTAGGGTCTGGCGCCTCGAAACGCACGCCTAAAGGTGGCATGCCACACGGCTTTTAAACCTTTGCGGAAATGTATTTCTATCGCAAATCGATCACGACCACTCATCTTTGCCGGTCAAATTGAGTGACTTAGATCGAATCTTTGTGGGACCGAGAGGTGTAGACATGCACGCCGGCGGGCCGTCTCCATGCATGCATGGTCGGTCCCTCCAAAATTAGTACCCATTCTTGGATTCGATCAAGCCAAAGAGGGAATGTTGCGCACCTCTAAAAACCCTAAAATCCATCAACGGCAGCAAATATGTGCCGTAAATCATCTCGTCCGTCCAACTTTTCCAGCTTGGTCGGACGGCTTGGATTAAAAGTTAGGCGATCAATGAAGCGTCTCAATGATTACCGTCCGCCACTCTGCCACAGGGAGTGATCGACCAGATGGTGGCCCGCCCATGCGGCCTCCAAACGATCACTCGAAGATGGTTGGACGTGCTGCCATTTTAAGACGCTTAATCCGCGACTTGTTCAATCAAGATTTAAAACAACGATGCTTCATACATATCGATTGTTTTTGAGATGCTTGCTTAAAAGCGATGCATTACATGCATCGAGCATACACGATATTTCATGAATATCAATTCCATAAATAACTTAGTTAATTAACCTGATAGCACCGTATGTTATTTCTTGCGGCGGGTCCCACGACATGACCCGCTCATTCGAGACATCAAACATGTCACAATGGGGGATACTTACTGGGGTATTGGTCTGGTGGTTTACAGCATCCAGCGTACAACGCGTCCATTACGAGAATGTGTCAGGAGGCATTGACGGTAACGATGATGAGGGAAGTGGGTAAAGACGTGATCGTGTGACAATCACATACACAACCCCACTACCTTATCAGTCAACTTCCTCCACTTCCTACGAGATGAGGGTTGCGCTCAAATGACTTGTATAAATAGGTTCTTCAACCTATTTTAACACAACACAAAGAAACCAAGTGTTGTCATCAGTATCCAGAAAACATCCAGAACTGATAGCTTACATTGTGCAAGCCGGTTCAACATTTTGATACAAGTCGTAAACAGCCAACACCTTTACAATCTCAACACCTTATTCGCTTCCCTCCTTAAGATCAACCCTTCTCCTTCACCTTGTGACCGAATTGAATCTGGAACGACCATTTCTTAGTTTAGGCCAGAGTCTTACAGATTGATTTCTCGAGCCGAAAAACATTCCCGTGCAATGCATTTGTTTAGGGTTTGAACTCATTTCTCATCAACACACCCCAAATTACCAAAACAGCAAAATCAGTTTTTACCCCAAAACACCTTGTTATTAGCGACAGTTAGAACTTTAAATTTGGTAAAGAATTCCTTTGAAAGTAGATTACCATTGCCTGAGTGATAGGTAGCATGGGTGTAGTTTCTACTCTTGAAGTAATCAGCAAGAATCCCCAGAGAAGTTGAACACATGTAGGTAGTCAGGACCTTCTGGTTAAATTTCATGACTGCATTGGGTAGGCATCAGTCCCAAAATAACTCGCCGCCGGACATGAGATGCTTTGATGCAGCCATCATGCATGCTTCTACCCACTTGACCGTCTCATAGAGTCTCCTTGTATTTTTGGGTGATGTTGACGCGCTGGGTCTCTCAAGAAATAATTTGGATGATAATTGGAGCTGAATCCAATGTTGACGAGGATCGTATGAGCTGCCGATCATGGATCCGTCTTTATGTTTGCGTTGTGTTTCATAGACGGTCAGGCATATCATCGGGCTTTGACAATATGTATACTCTCTTGAGCACGTCTACGTCTTTGCACATCTTGGAATGATAATGATAGCGTGCCAGCGTCTCTCTAGATTCAATATCTTTGAGATGAGTAGTGCTGAGAAGTCCACACTATTTTTCCTTTATCATATTTGCATCGTGTCTTTGAGGAGTAGAGAAGTTCCTTTATACGAACGACTTAGTTAATAGGTTGTGCAAATATGATGAAGCTCCTGACATGGAGAGTCCATATGTACCCCTTAATTCCCCTGGTGCAATCTCCTCCGGTAATTCAACTACTTCTTCCATGGGAGAGGAAATTCTGAAAGCGTCTCTCGTTGACGTTGTTGCCGTCGAGCCAGATATGGTGTAGCTTGGACGTGGTTTTCTCATTGCGGTAGTTGCGCATGTGGTACTGGAGTTAGAGCTGATGAGTTTGGACGCACAGGATGTGTATCTCTAAAGTGGTGGCTTTCTTCTTGCTGCTTTAGTGAAAATGTTTACAGAAGGCCGAAGGTTGTATTTCTCGTTGGTGAAATGTAGGCTTCCACGAGTCTCATGAGGCTCTTCATTCCTGGCAGGCCTGGTTCTTTCGAGCAAGGCACGTGCTATTGTAGCTTAGCATTTAACAAATTCATGAAGTTCAGAGAATTTCTGAAAGCGCGGGTTCTCCCGCAAAGCACGATAGACATGCACCATCCTATTGATGCATAATTCCACCAATTATTGTTCAATCACATTTGGATCGTGAAAATTTAGTGCCTGAATTCTGAATCTCTTGACACAATCGTTCGGATGCTCATTGTTTCGCTGAAATATTCTTCACAGGTTCGATAAAGTGATTTACTCAGACACAAAGAAATATTTCTTGTAGAAAGTGTTAACCATATCACACCAATTGACTATGTTGTTTGGTTCAATGTTGTTGTACCAGGTGTATGATCTCCCGGTAAGTGATTTTGAGAATTTCTTCAGGTGTAGGACATGGTTGTATTCATGCTCTTCCTAACGATTCCAAAAAATGAGAGATGTGTTCACGAGCATTACCAATACCGTCATAAGGGGAGATTTGAGGAGAGGAATATCCTCGTGTAAGACGAACTCTTTGCACATCATGAGGGTAAGGAGGTTGGTGCTGATGAATGGTGGCTGAACCTTCTTTTCCTCGATTTTAGAGGAATCGTTCCAAATTTCTCGTGTTATGAAATTGGATTGTTTATTCCTTTCTGATTGATGTTCAGGGACAACGCGAGCTTCTTCATCTATAAAGGCATGCCCTGTTGAAGTTCTTGCACCAGAAGTCATAAAAGCGCCAGGACTCATGAAAGCGTTCCTTGCCTGCTCCATTTGGGGTTGACGCGGCTCTGATGGTACCTGCTCTATCAATGTCTTGAGAAAAGTCAGTACCTCCTTCTGAGTTGTATCCATGTCTGTCTGAGCCTTAGAAAGAACTTCCTGAATCTCCATTAAATCGACAATAGAAATGGGAGGTTGGTTTCCTCGGGTTATTCCAGCCTCCTGACTTGATGGAGGAATGGTAGTAGTTTCGATGACGGGAGATGTCACACCTGAAGAGGTGTTAGGAGAGGTGGTAGCGCCTCTGGCTCTTGTGACATGAGGCGTTACACCCGAGAAGGTGTTACCAGCGCCAGTGGTGTTTGTTGTAAGAGATGTAGCAGCAGGAAACGTATTGACAGCGCCGGCATGGGTTGCATTGATGGAAGCAATAGGAATAGTGGCCCTAAGAGTATGGACAACGCCAGCAGCGTTAGGATCGGTTACTGATCCAGACCTAAGATCCACCATTTTGAAATTGAGAAAATCGAGATGAAAATTGAGAAATTGATTTTGCAACCGAGAGATTAATCTCTCACTGTGGTTGCCAATTTGTAGTAGGGTAAAAAATGATTATGCTGAAAATGGTAAATTCGGTGTACCTCCGAGAAACAAATCTAAACCCTAAACAAATGTACTGCATAGGAGTACTTTAAATTCGAGAGATCAATATGTACAATTCTGGCCTAAACCAAAAAATAGTCGTTCCAGTCTTGCTTCGGTCACAAAATGGAGGAGAAGGGTTGATCTTAGGGAGGGAAGCAAAGAATGTGTTGAGATCAGAATGATGAACTATGAAAGTGTGGTTGTTTTATGACTTGTATCAGAATGTAGAACCCGCTTGCAGAATGTAAGATGTGAGTTCTTGGTGTTTTCTAGATACTTGCATTAATGAACTGTTGTCGGTTGAAAGATTGAAAATATATTTATACAAGTCATAGTCGAACACACACTGATCTCATAGGAAGTGGAAGTAGTTGAGTGATGGAGAAGTGGGGATCGTGTAGAATGGTGAAAACCACGTCCTTACTATGAGGGGAAGACTGGTTGGTTTTAATCCCACTACTTTTCTATTGCCACTAACTGTCCGCCTTTCCTGACACTTTCTCTTAATGGGCGTGTTGCACGCCGTACGCTGTAAACCGCCAGACCAATACCCTGATGAACATTCCCTAGTTTGTGACATGTTTGATGTCTCGAGTATTTTGTAGAAAATATGTAGCAAGTTACATGAGGAATGAAACAAGTTCTGCATGGTAGTTGCTGAGTGAGTCTTGCTTGCAAGACCTAATTATTTCGACCAATCACGCGCAAGCTAGGCGACAGACAGTCATATGTGACAAGTCGAGTCGTGAGACTTACCGCAAAAATTTGCATACAATGCTTTTAAACAAATAATTAAGTTTATTTGTGAAATCGATATTCATAAAATATCATTTGTAATCGATGCACATAAAGCATCGCTTTTAAGCAAGCAATTCAAAATAATCGATGCTCGTGAAGCATCGCTGTTCAGAGCCTGCTTCAGTTAGTCGCGGAATTCGCGGTTTTAAAAGGAGTGCGGGAGGCCATCTTTTAGTAGCTTCCAGAAGCTATCCATGTAAGTTAGAGATTAGGTGTTCGGTCCTTATAGGAGAACGATGGCTGGTATCCATTTTGACATCCCATTGGTCAGCCCAAATGAAATCTAAACCGGCTAAATCAGCTAGCCAAGTTGGATGGTTGAGATGATTTGCGGAAGTTATTGATTCCCGTTGAATTTATTTAAGACTTTTGTAGGCCGCGTGACTATCTTACTTCGGCCAATAATTCGGAGCGCAGCGCGTGGGCTAAAAATGATGTGATTATTTGAAGCCAAAGATGGGTCGTCGGTGAACATAACAGTACCTTATTGGTCGACCTAAATTAGATCTACGACGATCAATTCGTCTGGACAAGTTGGATGGGCGTGATTGATTTAAGACTGCCATGGGCGGTCTTGACCTAATTAAGACCCTTTTCAGGCCGCTCGACTAGCCTATTTTGGCTAGCAATTGTGAATGTTGGTTGCAGGATAGGAGAGTTATGATTAGCTGAAATAATAGAGGGTCCGTCGGTGATCATCGTGAAGCTTGTTTGGTCGCGCCGGGAGAAGGATAAGCTTGATAAACCGGCCGGCTAAGTCGTATGGCCGTGATCGTTTTAAGACTGACGTGGACAGCCTAGATTCAATTTCTTAAGAAACTAAGCGTATCGGCCAGCCAACTTCCACCTTTAATTAAAAGTGTAGGTTTTGGCTTTGGATCGATTTAATTGGCTAGTGGGAAATAGGGGCCGACAGGCAGTAATATAGGGCATGGTCGGTCAGCCATGGAAGGCGCCAGCTAGGGAAAACCGGACGGCCAAGCGGCGCGGCCACACCCCTTTGCTACTGCCTTTATTTGTCGCAATTTCCTTTTATGTCTTAGTTTCCAACTTTTGGCAGGATTATGCTCCTACTAGTCTCATGATGGACCAATTTTCTAGTTCGTCTAGATTTAATCTCGACCAATAGGGATCAAGATATTGTGCAGACTGCGAAAACTTAACTTTTGCAAATTGATAAAATTAGGTTAGAAAAACTGAATTTTGCGAGCTGACACAAAATTAATCAAATTTGGTGAATTTTGCACGTTGGTAAAAATCACTAATTTTTTGTCTCAGAGAGCAGCGCAGCTTGCGTGCCTCTGATTGAGTACTTTCATGCACATCTTAATCCTGACACTTCGGGAAATTCATGCTACTCAGCCGAGAGTGAACATTAATTGTCATATCATGTCAACATTAAGAGTTCAACTGGGAACATAGCATAGGGTAAATACTCAGCAAGCTCTACATTAGTGAATAATGCAGACGGGTTCATATGTAAGCAGAGAGGTATAGGCGTTCATCAACTTCTTGATAGCTCTACTTCTTTGCAGAAAGTAGGCATACAAATATGGAGTTTTACGGTTTAGCCCTGAACTAAAAGTCACCATCAACAGATGTATAATTAGTATAAATATAAAATATACTCCTTCCGTCCCAAATTAGATGAGCTAGTTGGTTTTAAATTTTTCCCGATAAATAGATGAGCTATCTCACTAATCATGGGGATATTTCTAAAACTACCCTTTAATCGATTATTTTTACTGTAAGAAATATATATAATTTGATAGTCATGTTTATATTCGTTACATAGGTCTTTTAAAATGCTTCTCAACTCTGTAAAGTTTACGAAAAAACGTGATATAGTTTAAGAGATAAATCATCTAAGTTTTACTAGTTATTATCCATAAGGGTATAATTAAAAAAAAAAACTTAAGCATACTCCCATTTCCATATTGTCTTAAGAATTGTGCAAACTACAAATGGGTATTGAGTTTTTAACACCAATAACCACGTTGAAACTATGGTTCCGGGTTCATTGTTATGAACTGCAGGTCTTAGGTTCTCGAGTCTTTCACCCTTCAAAAATTTAATCACCCTTCAAAAAAAAATTCAAAACATTTAATTTCTCATTTTCAATATAAGCTACTTGGTCAAAAATCGTATTAAATGGTCAACGTTGCGATTTAGAAAATATTCGATTTGAATCGATTTGCAAATTTCGAGTCAAATCGGGTGCGATTTAGAAAAGATTCGATTCAAACATGCGATTTGAATCGATTTGCCAAATTTCGATTCAAATTGTGAATCATAGATTTTCAATATCACGAGTGAAAGAATAGATTTGAGGAGGGAAAGAAAATGGTGGTCAATGTCAAGTCAAAGTCAAATAAAATGAACGAAAGTGAATATGTATTATATACCAAATCTACCCTTAGTAAAATTAATCTAGGGTTCCTTCACCGTCACAAAATTCATAACCAGTTTGTGATCTTCTTTACCTTTAACAGATCTTTTCCAAATTGACACAAACACACGGTGGTTCGGTCGAAATCAAACTAACTCTTTTTGAATTTTAAAATCAAATTTTCTACCTTTTTAGTTCATGATTCCAAGCACCTGATAGGAACTCAAATGAGATCATGATGGTAACATCCAAGCTCAAATGATTCATTTGAAATCTCTTGACTAAAGATAGCACTCGGTGGGTCGTAACGTTAATTTTCACTTTCCATATCACTCGAACAGTTTTATTGGAGGTTAATGGTAGAAAACACATCATGTAACGACACGACATGATTAAGTTGGAATTGATGTTGTACTGGTTATGAGGATTAAGAGTTCAGTCACTGAAACTCTTGAAATAAGATGGTAGTCTTGGAGGTTTCATCAGTCTCTTCTCCATTCGCACAGATACATAACAGTACAACTTAAATCTCATATATTATTCTTCCCCGTACTAGAAAACATCATCATTTCAATTCAATTATAAAAAGTATTACGGCCATAATAAAGTGGTCATGGTTTTGACGCCGACTTGCGATTTTCTTACTGTTATTTACTCTTTTATTGTCGGAAAGGTTAAAAAACTTAGGGTTCATCTAACACTAGATTGATTTTTAGGTTAGATTCAAGGATACTATAGACATTTTCTTACTTTTTCTTTTTAAAAGTCAATCCCTCCTCCTAAACTATAATTCCCTCCTCTTAATACCTCCCTCTTCAAATCCAATTTTTCCCTTATATTAACATGACTCAAGAAGCACCATGACAAACTCTCAAGTCGAAGGTCATAACTGAGATATCTACCACAACTTGTTAAAATGATGATGCGTGGAAAGTAAGAAATAAAATCAACGGCCGAGTTTGAAAGAAGAGACATCACGTATAATTTAACTAACAAAGGGCAGAGAAGGTGCACAAAAGACCATAGTGAGGTGAGACCCGGTTTATGATCTAACTACCCATTTGTTTTTTCATAATCTAATCTGTTTTCCTATTTGTTTTAATGATCTTCCGTTTCACCGGTTTATGATCTAACTATCTAGATCGTTGAATCATGTGGATGAATCTTGTGCAAAAATAAATTTTGCTGATCTTATTCCTTATTGATATTTGCACTATATTTTGCTTGATCTCGGTTTTATGTGTAAGATATCCTTTTGGTTAATAAACTGGGTACTAATGTCTTGCTAATCGTTTGATTTGCAGGTGAATATTTTATTGAACCAGTGGTGGCATTTGTAGCAGTGGTGCTGGAGTTTCTCTCCTTCTATAAAACATTAGTGTTTGATTTCATCCGTGTCATAGTTTTATCTCTTTTGTTGATTCCCGGATAAACAGTGGTGTTTAGTGGACTATAAAGTTTGAAATTCCGATTTCCTAACTAATCCTTTCTCTTTCATTCACATTGTTCATCCACCATTACCCGTTCCTTTCTCCGTCTACTGTGGATCGGTCGCAGACTCACAATGACTCATTCCTTGAATACTTGCCTAACTTACACCCGTATGTTTAGGAAAAATTGGCTTGAAAGGTACTTTCCTTATTCGTCTCAAAGTGAAACCGATTGTCTTTCTCCCTTATTCAAGGGTCAGTCAAACAACTCTTTTATTGTTAAGAAAGATATCAGTAGTATCTCTATATTTGGCTACAATAATGTTAACAAAAATAGTATGCTGATCTTTTTGTTCGATCTTGGTGTTGCCTATACTGCAACTACTACAAGAAAAAGAAAGCTAAATATCACCTGGTTCAAGAAAATGGTGCTAAGGAAGTGGAGTTCAATCTATCCACATGCTGATTTTCAAGATGTGAACAAGAAAGAACTTGATTTATGGAAGAATCAAAGAATAATTGACATCAAGGAAATGGGATTTTCATTACCCGGTATCAGTGGCATCAATTTAAGAAATATTCGTGGTAAATACTTCTAATGTGTCCACAAGGATAAAATGTGCATGATAAATGCTTACCAAGTATTGATATATGATGTGAACTTGCAACAATTATATGAGCTTGATGATTATGATCATCCGAATAATCAAGGAGATAAACAAGTGGGGAGTAGAAGTATGAAATACATGGTCTTGTAACTACTGAGCAAGAAGATGTAATCCGAAATGGGCTTGGCCCGTTCAACAATAAAAATGAGGAATTAGGTGAGAAATCGAGAAGACTGAATGAAGATAGGATTCTACTGCAATTTTCACAAGTACTCTCTCACAAATTTCACCCAAACCCTCAAAACCCTAGACGTCAAATTTCTGCTGAAATTGTTGATCAATCCGGGAATCAATATATGGAAAACTCTGTACTGGTAATCAACTTAATGGGAATGATTTATAGCTATGGGGATGAAGCAGAAATGGAAGAAACTATTTCCCAGGTGATTGGGAATGCCATACCAATGGGGATTCAAAATAACTCTGCAAATCAGGTACACAATCTATTTCAAATTCGAATTGATCTCAGCAGTATCTGTTTTTCGGGTTTCGATCAAATTATTTCTGTTGATTTGGTATCTAATTGGGGTTTCTGTGAAAATTTCCTAATAGTTACTTGCCTTCAGAATTTTCATCTTTCCAAAGCTACTTTTAAGCTCTGTCTAATTTATAGTTGTTCTAAAAAATATTTTTCCAATTCTACATATATGAGGTTGCTTGCATGGAATGTTCAGGGATACGGCCAAAAGAAAACTAGAAATCAAGTTAGTGAGTTAATTAGGAGTAATCATCCGGATGTCATATTCCTATATGAAACTAAGTCGCACTTTAAAAAAATGCACAATCTCATTTACCCTCTTAAATATCCAAACTACAGAATCATAAACCCTATTGGTTTGGCTGGGGGTCTATGTTTTTTATGGAAGGATGGTTTAACCCTAAAAATTACTAGTGAGAGTAAAAATGTTATCAATTGTACTTTGAAAATTGATGTTAGGTCTGATATTACTTATGTATCTTGTGTTTATGGTGAATTAAATGATGATGTGAGAGCCCAGCAATGGGATTTTATTAAATCTGATATCACTTATTTGAATGCTCCTTGGCTTTTGTTGGGTGATTTGAATTCTATTATGGATGCTTGTGAAAAATCTGGCGGTAATAAGGTTAGTCAAACTCAGCTTGAAAACAATAGGGATCTGATTGAAAGGGTTGGTCTATATGATTTACCATTCTCCGGTAATATTATGACATGGTCTAATAGAAGACATGGTGCCGAGTTAATACAAGAGAGGCTAGATAGAGCCCTGGGCAATGATAGCTGGTTCAACTATTTCCCTAATTCTCATGTGTTTCATTTAGCTCCTATTGGCAGTGACCATAGTCTTATTCTAGTAACTACTGCTAGGAATAATTGTCCCACCAAAAAACCTAGAAAATTCAATAAGTGCTGGTTGAGAGATCCTCAATGTAAGGATATTGTGAGCAATCATTGGAGGACTAATATTTCTGGTTCTTATTCTTTTAAACACAAGACCTCTCTGTATAATGTTAAGAACGCTTTAAGTTTGTGGAATCACCAAGCTTTTGGGAATATCCAATCTTAGATTGCTAATATTAATAGAGAACTTGAACTTTTACATGCAGAAGGTGTGGTTGACAGTAATGATACTAGACTTATTGTTTTGCATGAGAAACTAGATTACTGGAATAAGATCCAAGTTGATTTTTATAGTCAAAGAGCTAAAGACGATATGCTTAATTTTGATGATAAAAACTCTGCCTATTTTCATACTAGATTATAGGAAGAGAAGATCTCAAATTGAATGTATCCAGGATAGTAATGGTACTTGGCTAACTGATAGGCACTTGATAGCACATAATCTGTTTTGCCATTTTGAAAGTATGAGTACATCTTCTAATCCTACTCTTTTGCCTGAATTTATGAATAATGTTAGTCCTTGTATTACTGAGATGGATAATCATATACTGCTAGCTATTTCCACATATGATGAAATAAAGAATGTTGTTTTTAAAATGAAACCATGGACCTCGCCAGGTCCGGATGGATTTCCTCCAGGTTTTTATCAAAAAATGTGGGATGTTGTGGGTTAGGTTATGGTAAATATGGTCCAAGCTTTTTGGCATTCTAAACATCTGTTGAAAACAAAATAATCACAACTTCTTGTCTTTGATACCAAAAGTTCCTTGTCCTAAAATTGCTTCTGATTTCAGACCTATAAGTTTGTGTAATACATTCTATAAAATTATTTCAAAACTCATGGCTAACAGGCTAAAGCCTCTCTTGAATAAAATTATATCTCCTTTCTAAACAGCTTTCCTTCAGAGTAGAGTAATGACAAATAATATTGTCATTGCACATGAGCTGGTGGATACATTGAAAAATTAAATCTAAAAAAGGATTCATGGCCTTAAAATTGGACATGTCAAAGGAATTCGATAGAATGGAATGGCCTTTTCTGTTAGCATGTTTGCAAAGACTAGGATTTAGTGATAATTGGTGTCAAATAGTAAGACAATATATTTCTACGGTGTCTACGTCAGTTCTATTGAATGGTTCACTGAGAGATATATTTAAACCAACAAGAGGTTTAAGACAAGGGGATCCACTGTCCCCTAATCTTTTTATTTTGTGTATGGATGTTTTATCTAGATCTCTGACTGCTGCTCAGAACAATAATAGCATAGTTGGTCTCAAGGTAGCTCCTACTGCCCCTCCCATAACACACTTATTCTTTGCTGATGACATTCTAATTTTCTCTAAGGCTTGTCCTGCAGGTACTAGAACTCTTAATGGCATTCTTGACAGCTTTAGCAAGTCTTCTGGACAAGCAATTAACTTCGAAAAGTCCGGAGTTGCTTTCAGTCCAAAAACTGATAACAACCTTAAGACTGAAATCACGAATATTCTCAATATAGAGAGAATTGGTTTGCAGGAAAAGTATCTTGGCGTCCCCCTTCTTCTTCAGAGAAATAAGCAGGAATCCTTCAGCAAGATGATGGATAATTTTGGCAGTAAGTTGGGCATATGGAAAGGTAAGTTCTTTAACCAAGCTGGTAGAACTATCTTGACCCGAACATCGTTAGGTAGTATGGCCACTCACACTATGTCTGTTTTCCCGATGCCAAAAGTTTTAATGGATAGAATGGATTCTATACAACGAAAGTTCTGGTGGAGTAAAGACTCCAATACCATAGGTGTCTTTCTTAAATCTTGGGATGATGTAGCCTTACCCAATGACCAAAGTGGTCTAAATATCAGGAAAGCTTCTATTTTCAATAAATCCCTCTTAACTAAGTTGGCTTGGCGAATGTTGAATAATGAGGACGCTCTGTGGGTGCAGATTCTTTATCATAAATATTTCTTAGGATTCCATCCCATTTCTGGTGAGTTATCCACTAGTGGATCTTGGATTTGGCAGGGTATCTGCCAAGGTCTACAAGTTATCAAGTCTAATTATTGCTGGAAAGTGGGGGATGGGAAAAATATAAAGATTTGGAAGGATTGTTGGGTCTCAACTTTAACCTCCCGTATCCCAACCCAATTTGTTTCTAGGGATATTGCCTACAGTAGACCAGCTCGTAGACAATGATACAAATTACTGGAATTTGACTATGTTGAATGCACTGTTTACACAAAACATAGTTAAAGAAATTTGCAAAATTAGGCTCCTAATTGCAGGTACTGACACAATTAGATGGAAAGGTATAATAAATGGTATGTTTAGTGTTAAATCGGCTTATAACTATATTTTAAGTTCTACTCAAACTAATGCCAACATGAATACATCTAATTTTCCTTGGAAAAAGTTGTGGAAGCTTAGTTTGCCTCCAAAGGTTCTTCATTTTCTGTGGAAGTGTGTCCATAATTGTCTTCCGGTTAGGGATAGACTAGGTAGGCATGTAAATAACATTTCTACTGTTTGTCCTTACTGTAATGATTCTTGTGAAACCGTGCAACATTTATTTCTAGACTGTCATATTATCAACAGAATCTGGTTTGCTCTGGACTCGAGTATCTTTCACTCTGTCTTAAATATGAATTTCTCAGATTGGCTTATGAACCTGTTTAATGTTAATTCTTATCATAGTCCTAATCATCAGTCTGTGGTTAGATTTATTTGTTTGACATTGTGGATGATTTGGAAGCAGAGATGCAATATTGTTTTTGGCAGGGCTAAAACTAATCCCAACGAACTGATTTCTCTAATAAAAAAAGAGATCAGTGAATGGGAAAACTTTCTCATTAAGGGTTCTGTAAGTAATACTCCAACTACTCAGCAAAAAAACAATTTGGACACTACCTTTTATTGACTTTGAGAAGATTAATTTTGATGCATATTTTGATAAAAACACCTTTACTATGGGCATTGGACTAATCCAGCGAAACTATGCAGGTGATTATAAGGGAGCATGGGGTGAATCGGGAGAAGCAGTAGACGAAGAACAAGTCGAAGCAGTAGCCCTGCAGAAAGCGATAGAATGGGCTATTGATAAAGGGTTGCAGAAAGTGCGTTTTGAGGGAGATAATAAAAATGTGGTAGAAGCCGTGAATGGTTCCACTAGTGGTATTCAGTAGACAACTAGTCCAATAATAAGAAGTTGTCTATTACATTTAAAATCTTTCAATGAATGGATATGTACCTTTATTAAGAGGGAAGCAAATTCATGCGCAGATGTGTTAGCTAAGCATATGCTAGAAGTGAAAAACTTATGAGTCATTCGTTTTCTACAATTCCAGCTCTATGTCTTGCCAATCTGGAGATTGACAGAAACAATGTAATTTTTTAGTTGAGTCTTAATAAATTTATCCTTTCCTATCAAAAAAAAAAGGTGAGACCCGACTAGAAGGACGCATGCGAGACAAAGCCTGCATCGGGAAATGACAGAGAGCATATCGGGAGAAGACAAATAATACATCGTGTACAATACATCAAGGACTCCCAATGAGGATACATCAATTTGGATACACAAGCTCAACATAGTAGTTTTGGTTGTATCAACACTCATGTTTAAAAATTCAGAGCTTAGGAATTAGAGAGAGGTCAAGTTTTATAGAGTAAGAAACAAGCAAAGAGTGATATTAAGAGTGTTTTTAAGAGAAATAGCTCAACCCTAGTTTTTTTTAACCTTTCTCGTATAATAAAAATAATTACTTTCTCTCTTGAACGTAGGTAATCATGTCGAACCACATAAATTTATGAGTGTAGTTATGATTTCTTACTAATATTGTGTATGGTTGTTTAGATTTTATAGTCCATAACTGTTCAATGGTAGTAGATGGGTAGTTCGATTTTTAGCTATTATATTTTGGCGCTTGAAAAAGGGACTGGTAGAAAGCTTCACTAAGCTCTAGATCTTCTGCATCTTAGGTCGTGTTTGGGAACTGTGACACCAAAAAAACGGTTGAAAAGTACTCCCTCCGTCCCACTATTAGATGACCTACTTGGTTAAAAAATTTGTCCCACTATTAGTTGACCTATTTCATCACGTTAGAGGATATTTCTAAAACTATCCTTTTGATTGATTGTCGTTTGTATAAAAATATGTATAATTTGGTATCCATGTTTATATTCGTTACGCAGGTGTTTTAAAATGCCTTCCAATGATACAAAGTTTACGAAAATTCATGGTATCATTTGTGAGATAAATCATTTCTAAATTTAACAAGTTATTCATGGTAAAAAATACCTAAGAATACTCCTTTCCATTGGTTGCCTTAAGAATTGTGCAAACTTCAACTAGGTCATCTAATAGTGGGACGGAGGGAGTAATTGCTTTTATTTTATTCCAAGTTAGGATAAGGATAGCTAATCCATCCTTAGTTTTCGGAGGCTAAAAAGTTAAGGTTTATGATATTCTCCTAAAACCTTGTTCTACCCATATCCTAACCTAGGACAGAGCCACAAATTCCACAAATATATATTTTTCTTAACTATTTTATTATTTGCTCCTACTAGTTTACCTCGATACCCGATATACTTGCACAAGTTGAGTTAAAACTTATCAATCTCAAAGTTAATTGGCTGCTAGATTGAGTCGAACAAACACAAGTTGAGTTGATCCAATAAATGATAGAATTTTAGACAAACAACATTAAAACTGATCAATTTCAATGTTATCATAAATGAAATTGAGATACACTATCCCAACTAGACCCCAAGTCTAAGAAGAAGATGGCTAAGTTGGTAGTGGAGAAGTTCCTAGATAAAAAATTTTTTTTAATAAGACAAGTGACGAGCTTTGATGTAGATTTACGAAAATAAAATTTTAAGTTTCTTTTAAAAACAACGGAATACCTGTGATGGAATCCCGGTTACTCCGGCCATGTGATGCCAAGAAAACTAAGAGTACACCAAGTAATTACAGTTTTCTTATGTGATGAACCCTTTTCTGATTGCTTTATGAAATTCACTTGTTAGTTCATGACTCTCTCTATATAAAAGACGAGAGCTAAAGGTTTACTTTCCATTGTCGATACCTCGCTCCAAGAGACTATTTTAACACAGGTTTTACCAACCTTGTGCTTGTTTGTCTCAATCTTCACTATCCTCTTTGCATCACAAATTAGTCTACCTAACTAGGTGCTACTCCATCCTTGCAAGTCTAAAATGTAATGACTTGATGTGGGTAACAGCAATTCATGTGCTCTTAATTCTAAATTCTCCCTGCCTATTTGGCCCATAAGAAAGAGATGAGAACAAGATCCATGGGAATTCATGTTTAATAAGCCAATAAAATTATGCATTAAGACTAACTGTCTTATTATAACGTTGATGTGTAAACTTAATAGTTCATATGAAAAAGTTTTTCTATTCATGGATAGACATCTAGCACTTACTAAAGCTCAATGAACATGAGAGTTTGTCGAAGTTTGTATTAATTATGATGTCGTAAAGGCTCACGGAAGGACTAGTTTACCCACCTGTGTCGTACTGGTTACTGAACTCCTATATGGAATGTATAGAAAAACCAGTTTCCTTATTTTCATGAAATTTTTATCTTAATGATTCTCCTCTATATAGGTATGTTATTCAAACTCCTTGCAAAAGAGTACAGAATCATGGCTCCAATAAGTAAAAATGTTACAAGAAAATGATGCAGAGTTGTCGATGTTTATCTTTGTAAAGGTATCAAGTCATCAAGAATCAAGAAGAAAAAATCATTATGAGATGTTGAAGCATGTTCATCAACATGTATATCGTCAACCTTTCATCGTGACAATGACTTTAGAGCTACTGCGATGGACTTCGTAACCCGGAGGAATGATATGAAGTTTCTGATCAACCACTCTCTGAAGGAGATAACTTACTATGAAAAAATGTATAACCTATGGAAGAATACCTTTAGTGATCTAAAGACGGAACTTAGTGAGTTAACTGACATCTTTTAAAAACTAAAACAACTGAATGATCCAATCATCAATGAGTTCTTCAATAATAAGAAGAAGGAATTCTCTGTTCAAGCTCTTAGGAGTGGTTTGATGCGTTACTAATTAACTCCTTGTAGGAATTTTATTTTCAAGGAGGAACACTAGTTTTTGGAGTAGCGTTTATATGTGTTTGCATCAGTTATTCAAAATACTATCATCTTGCAATGATTAAAGATTTTATTTTTATTTTGAAGATGACTCGCAATACCTAATATTTATTTATTATACATATATATATATATTCTTTGCTGTCATATTTCTGGTGATTATAACGGATATCATATGTTCTCATAGGTTAACTTAACTCTTTGTGTTCGCCACTGGCTAAAAGAGGAATAAACTATTTTGAGAAATATAATATTTATCTTCCAACGATTACACTTTTTGTGAATATATTGCACTGGACTCTGTAAGACGTTCTCCGGTAATAGGCTCCACGAAACCGTAACTGGCAGGTATAAGTTCAAGAACTTTAATCTTTACGTCCGTATATGGCTACAGAAGATACAATTCTTATGTTGAGTCATATCGCATAAATTATCCTCTTTGTTAGTAACTGAACCAGAGAATAATTTTGTTTTATTGATCCCACGAAAGTAATGTATCTTGGTGCCTCTAACATTAAGATAGGTATTTTTGACTTCTTTGTTCGTAACTGGCGAGAACAGAGAAAAATATTAGATACAAATCTACTTTGTTCATAACTGGCGAGTATATTTATTAATGCCCAAATAAAATTCTCTTCTTGTTATTAGAGAAAGGTCGCTAATGTTGTTCCTTTGGAATGACATCAAATGGTGGATGGTTGAATTTGTACTTGTGCTTAATTCCGATATCTTTACGAGGAGTGCGGTTGTGAAAATATAGGAGATTCTTGTACCTATATATCTCCTTGATGAAGACGTTAAGTTTACTTGGTGAAATGTCTAACTAAAAGTTGGTATGTGTTCTTTAGTCTTGATAACTCAATTGTTTTAATTCATTACGATTCCTGATTTCGCCTTTGCCAATTTCGTTGACAAAAATGGATAGTATTATACTACGACATATGACTTTTCGAAGAATTATGTAAGGGGGATGGGTTATAATCTATAAGTTTTACTTATTATACAAAATAAGTAAGTAATGACTAAGGGGAGAACGTAACACCGTGGTATTGCTTGAAAACTGCGGTGCAATTAAACTTTGAGGAAGGTAACAATACTATGTTTTTGGAATAACAACCATTGAATTGAGTGATTTTATCATTCAAGAAAATATCTAATAGAGTATTCTCATAAGTTATTATCGCTATGGATCTTCAACAACATCAGAGCTGAAACGAGCATATGCAGAACCTTAGAAGAAATTGAAGAACGAATAATCCAAGACGATGTTGAAGAACCAAGGAAATGAAGCATGATGGATTCTGAGCCGAAAGATCAATTTAATTTGATTCCACATATATTGATAGTTTTTTCGCTAAAATTGACTAAGGAGGAAATTGTTATAACACTGCTAAGTCGAACTCGCAAGTTTAATTTGTTATCTCAAGCTTGTTGTCAATGTTAGTTGCACAAAACTATATCTTGATTTCTAGTATACTTAAGTCAAGTCTCGAACTAGGATTAGATTATAGTAGTTGAGTATGAAACATCAAGGGTATGTAGCCTAGGGTACACATACCCAGTGCACGTACCTTGGCCATTTGAACTCACGAACTGGTTCATAGTTACACGTTCCCTTTTGCATACCTGCCCAGTACGAATTAGCAGATGCTCGTGAACTATGCTCACAAATATGTTTAGCACTGCTATAACTTTCGTGGACATCTCTAAGACATCTTTGATCACGAAAATACCGTGTGTATCGTGATACAAGTCTTATGTGTTTAAATGAACAGAGTTTTCTTATTATTTTTGAAGGCATACTTGTCATGAACTATCATTATACACGGTTCCGGTACTCTGGATCATAGTGTATATTCTTCTATATAATTTCAAGAAAAACTTCTCACATGCTAGCTTACATGAACTCCTAACAAGAGTTTCATGTAAACAGAGAAAGTGTTTGCTTGAACCTTAAGTTATCTTATCCTGAATTATAAGCAACCCTAGTCTTGAAAGTCTATAAAGAAAGAGGCTCAAACAACCAAGAAATTCAATCCCTGACACTTCTATGTCTTAGTTGTTTGCTAGAGTCTTTCTTTATGAACCTAGATTTATTTTGAGAAACATAATTAGGCTTATGACTTGAAGACTTCACTTAGGGATCCGTGAATCCAGATCCGAATATCTTTACCTTGATAGTTCGTGGATCCTAATCTTGTTCTTTCTGTTATCGATGGTTCAGTAATCACTTTCAGGGAAAAAATAAAATCGCAAAGTTATCTTCATATCATACTTTGTGATTCCTCAAGATAGATATCTAAAACTCCTTTTTATTGATCGGTTTAAGATTGTTATTAAGAGGTGGTAAATAATCTACGCTTATCAGCTAAATAAGTGTAAGTGTTACATATTTTTGAGGTTTGCTAGCTTTTTCTTTTGTAAATAGATTTTCAATCCTTGTTCTATTCAATCTAAAGGGAAATCAAATAGGCTTATTTGTTAGAGGCAGATTGGTATCAAAAGTCTTCAGCTATGGGAATCAATTGCATAGAGCCTTGTGATCGCTGTCGTATGCGTCAAAAATAATTTCACCTCACGCTACTAAATATAAATGAAGTACGTGGTAAGAAAGAGTTCGTTCCCACAGAGAGGTCTTAGGTTGTCAAATCGTTTCGGTTTCCTACATAAAACAATGGGGGGATTTTTCTGATTTTTGTAAAGTAAAAATAAAATAAAAGCAAATAAAGAAATAAACAAGCAAATCAAATAGAAGAGATATTGGTTAAGGATTCATCTTCATTCACAAACATGCTTTTTAACAATAACTAGAATTGATATTTTAATCTCAACTTTTATCAAAGGCCCTAGGATACCTTGATCGCAAGTATATCCCGCAAATCTCCTCTTGTCATCAACAAACAAAATAAAAAATGTGAATATGAATTTTATCTTAGAGAACAACTTAACGTGTAAAAGCATTAATCAAGTTTAATTCCCTAGATGCATTAAGTTCTATGAAATCAGGCCAATCAAAGCAATCGAACGTGTAAAAGCACTAATCCGATTTAACAAAGGTTATGGTTCACATGTGACTACTAGGATGTATCACTACAAGCAATATTCACGATTATGCTACTTGTAATCAGGAATTTATCACTTTTACGTATAACACATCCTAATCTAGCAATAGAGATGAAAACAAACTCAACCGATTCGCGACTCGATCAAACTAGCATTCAAATCATTTAACGATATAAATAGTGAATCATAGACAAAACTAATTCATTGCATAAAACCCATATTTGAAAATCCAACTTATTCCTTAAACCAATAATAAAACTAGGTATTCATAGCATAGGAGTTCATAACAAGAAGGAAGATAGAACCTATCATGTTTCTAAACCCTAGAACAAAAGTAGAAGCAAAGATAAAAAAAAATCTCCAAAGAAAAGGTCTCGGCTCTTTTATAACTTTCGATTCTTTCCCAGTTTCTAAATCTCAGTCAAAGCCAGAAGCCCAGAACTACAACTGCCATCCAGGCCCCAAACAGATCATAAGCCCATTAAATATTTGACCTTTGGCCTGTCAGTTCCAGAGAACTGACAGCCTACTTTGTTCAACCACTTCCTCCAACTTCCAGCCGTTCACCACTGCTTCAAGCTCACTCCAATTTCAGTTCAAGTTCATAACCATCTGCTCATTAACCAACACCATAACCCTGTGGCAGTACCACAACCAATCACGGCAATACTAACTCCTTTGCTGTTGCATTTTTATTCCACCAATTCCATTTCCTGTGGCAGACTCAACTGTACCATCCCAGCCAAAACTACACAGCCAATTTCATCCAACAACTCCAATCATACTGCAGCTTCAACTTCTTCTCCGACATAAACTGCAGCAACATTTCAAACCCAAGGTAATCACTTGCATCAACTCTTCATAAGTACCATGAATCCCTGCAGCTCCTGTGACATCAAACCAAGCACAAACCACCTTCAATTCCATTGCCACTACGACTGCAAAACAGACCCATTTCGATCTCTGCATCACCACTTAAAGCTTCAACTCCACAAACATTCAACTGGTGGAAGTTCAATTCATCTTCTGCAATCATAACCTGCACCTGTAGTTTGTACATGCCCTAGACATTCATCTAAACAGTTCATTCAGTTGCAACAGTAACTCTGGCCCTTGTTTAGATCAATTAACTGCACCTGCATCTTCTCAGCACATTCATTAATCCATGGCAGCAGCTGCAGTATTAATCTAATTCTTCCCTGAGCTAATTATCACCACCAACTGTGGCTCCCTTGCAAACTCCACCAATCCAGCAAACCTGCACAATCCACCTTGACAGCAGCACCTCAGCTTCTTTGTTAACTGGAGCTTCGATTCCACTTTGCAGCTTCAATACCTGCCCAGAAACTCATCCATAGCCACCACAGTTCACAGACCACCATCTCAATTGAACTGAGACAACACAACCAGCAAACACATTGCAGCTGCATCTCATACCCATTTCATTCACTGTGCTTCTCTGCAATTCCATGAGCAACAGCAGCACACTCATCACAGCTTACTCATTGAAGCATCTCATATTCAAGCTTCTGCCATTCTCCAATTCCATTGCACCAGAACCCATGGACGACAACAACACACCACATCATTCCATTCCTTCAGTTCTCAGTCATGCAAAACTCAATTCATCTCAGCTGCTCTTCTTCATTGAAACCACCACTTTAATAACCTCCAACGGAAGCCACTGCAACACCATCTTCATTCCCTGATTTCAGTCTCATTAAACCCTATACAGATTCGAACCGACCTCAGCTTCAGATACATGTCCTGTTCATATCAAAATCCACCATTTCAATCACAATTCAAACCTCCAGCAACAGGTCTTCACCAATTCTTCAATTCTCTGTCTCTAAACTGAATGGTACCAGCACAATAACGGCACCAGTATCATCTTCATCCATTTCATCTCGAAGTCCACCTCATGAACAGCAACAGCGACATATTTCTTCCAGCCTCTCCCTGTAAATCAACAGAAGCCTTCAATTCCCAACAATCATCAAACCCATCTTTTAAGTCTTCTTCTTCTCGGCTTCAATTGCTTCCTTGAACTCAAATCCACTACAAACCCTAGCCTCATCTTACCAACTGCAGTATCATCAATCTCAGCCCCTGTTAACTCTCTCAAATCTCCTCCAACATCATAGATTCATGTCAGTAGATGTTCAATTAGCAGAACTGATTTCTTCTCGATCTTCATCTCGTTTGGTTGCAGTTAACAGCCGCACACACTCCTCTCTCTGAATTTCCAAGCAAATGATTGAGAGAAATCATCTCTCTCAATAGTAGGTCTAGGGTAATAATGAAGATTTATATTGGCACCCCATATTATTAGATAAGGGCCACATTCAATTGTCTGGCCAGTCGGTTTCAGATAACCGACAGCCTACTTCTTTGTTCACTCAACTGTAAGTTATGATGAACTGACAGTTTATTTTCACTTCCTTCTTGTGCATCCTTAGCTGGTTCCAAATGTAACTTGTTGGATTGACCTTTTCGCTCCAAATGGCTAATTTCTCATTCTTTCGCCTCAAATGACTCCGTTGCACCTAATAAACTCAAAAGTAAACATAAGATACATAATTTACAAGAAAACTCGCAAAGAAAGCGTAAACAATAGATATAAAATTAGGTGTTTACGACACCTATCACCTTGCTAGGTTCAAGAGAGGTAAGAAACACGACTGCAGCTTTACTTAGAGGGTGAATTCATTCTCAACTAAATTCCAGTCCCAAGTATGATAGTAAGCTAGTTTATGTAGCGTCTTAATACAATTCGGTGTTTAAATCTGGACAAGTAACCGAGGTTTTTCTTCAGTTGCAGTTTTTCTCGTTAACAAAACTTCAGGCGTCTTATGTTTTTCTCTTTCCGCATTATATTGTTTTATCGTTGTAATATATGAATATCACAAGTAGTATGTAATTAATCCTAATACACAAGTCCATATTAATTGTGATCAATTAAGAGACCCGTTCTTACATAATTCGTATCTTGAAAGATAGACAACAAGTTTCATACTTGGCAGAATTCAGATTCGATTATTTGGATACGACTAGATTGATCTTGGATATTGATTATTGAGATTGTGCAAGTACTCTTCCATACAATCAGGTTCACAGACTTTATTGTCTTGACTTTCTGATTGCGAAGAGATAGGGATATAAACTATATATATATATATATTGTCAATGATCTTTAAGTTGGTCTACTTGCAATTGTAAAAGATTTTGTCCATACAGGTTGCCGAATGAAAAAAATTTGGTGGTGCACTTGGTACCTTCTCCTTTTCAACAAGGCTTACAAGTCTAAAAGTCCATAACAAATTGATCTAACCAGCCTTATATTGGATAACCACAAAAAGGGTTGTAAATAGTTTTGCATATAAACCAAGAGCATTTGTTGTATCATATTTTACTTAATGCATTGGCACACCAGGATTAATTATAAGAAAAATAAAATAAAATAACAAAATAGAAATATATGTAAAAAAAGAAAAAACTATCTAAAATTTATAATAAACAAAGAAAAAAATATTTTTTTACAAAAAGAAAAATATTTGTAAATAGAAAAAGAAGTTTTTTTGAAAATAATTATAATAAGGCTGCTCTAATACCTTCGGACAACATTGATGCTGCTCCAGTTGTTGCGGATGGGACTGCTATTTTGAATGCCATTAAAAGCTTCCCAAAGGAACATCTTGCGGCAGAGACAGGCTGCGAGCTCCGCATCTGCTTGATGCCCTAAATGTATATGCTACTGCTGTTTCAGAGGAACTGCTCACTTCTATCGAAGGAGTTGTAAATTTGTGGATGTCTGGAAATTGCCCCCTTTCCCTAGGAGAATACATTGCTAGTGCCCCACTCCCACCTCTTTTGAAACCTGATGGTGGTCTACGGCCTATAGATATTTGAACAATATGGAGGAGGTTGTGTTCTAAAGTGGCTGCAACTTCAGTGTGTCAAGATATGGCTCGCTACCTAGGTGATTATCAGTTCAGAGTGGGTATTCCTTATGGAGGTGAGAGTATCTTACATTCAGCTAATAGGCTCCTCAAGTTGAAAGGTACACTGATGAGTGCTAAAAAGTGCATATTTTTATATATTTTTCTTGGCATTTAACTCATCTTTTGTGCATTAATTCTACATTTTATCCCATATTCTGTATTTTCATTGTTTTCAAGAATAAATATTTTTATTAATTAATTTGTATTTTTAGGTACCAAATAAAGACTAGATGAGTTGCGGAGCCAAAAGAGCAAAGACACGGGAGAAAGCCGGTGGAATCTCTAGCGGAAAAGAAGTGAAGAATGTGTTATGGAAGACTCAAGGATAAAAATGGGCTTAAAAAGGAAGAAATTGTTCTTAAAGAAGAAGTGGGCTCAAGATTCCTAAGCCCAAATCCATATCCTAAACCCAAAATTCAATACCCAAACCCGTTTTCCTTCTTAACCGTAAGATTGGATCCATTCCATCATCCAACGGTCGCTGCGTCATCATGCATCAGATTTCGATGCACCTTACCAACACTACAGCACCTAACTCCATCTTGAGCTGTTAGTTTCGTTGTATTTTTGCATCCAACGGTCGCTCATAATCTGTCTCCATCTCGCCGTTAGATCCGTTTCAGAAGTTATCATCCCACGGATTCCCTTCGCGAAACATCAAGATTTGATGAGCCCGCTCAACACCCAAACACCCAAATACCTATACCCGCAAAACAAACACACCCATCTTCCCAAAACCATCGACTCCATCTTCTCCATTCCTCTACAGCGACCATCACCTCCACCATGTCCGCTCAACCACCTCCATCACTGTACCCCATCAATCAGCCACCCCCTCCATCACTAAAGGACACCACCATGATACTCTCTAGCTCCTTCTCTCTCAACCCTTTTATCTGTTCAAAAACAGTGAACCTAGAAACTAGGTTTGAGAGAAACAGAGTTAGTGAAATCAAACCACCAATTACGGAAGAGGAGAAGCAATAGAAGAATGGGTCGAGACCATTGATTGATTTCAGAGATTAGGTAAAGGTCAATTTTAGATTTTTTAGTAAACCCTAATTTTACTGATTTGGGGATTTTAGTTTTTTTTTTGGGCTGTAACTATAAAAGGGTGTTAGGGGTTGTAAAATTGGGCATCTCTGGACTAGCCAGTAGAGAATGGAAACAAATTTATTTTGATGCAATTCCAATTTCAGTTCTTCTTATGCAGTTAACAGTGAATGTGTGCATGTTGTTTTCAATTATCTCGAATGTTGAATGTTGCTTGAATTATCATACTCAATGAATGTTATTGCTAGTTACATGTTTAGCATGAGCTAAACTGCATTAGGCTGAGGCTCAGATGAAGCCTAGTGAATTGTCAAATGGTGAATTGCTAGGATAGTTATCCTATTGTCTGTTTTGATTGAGCAATGGGAAGAGATTGATGCTCATAGTGCCTGTGATTGATTGTTCTGTCAAAAGACAGTCAATGCTAGGGGCAAACTAGTGAGCAAATTAGTTTTCCTCCCATTCTAGATGTATGCATAGGATTTTCAACTCAACCTAGGATCACATTGCTTGGCTAGGACACAAAGGTGGATTTTAAGCCCTTAGCTTAGCCACAATACCTTATTTCAGTCACTTACAATTTCAGTCTTATTTTGCTCCCTGCTCAGCTAAATTTCTTAGCTATCTTGCTGTTTATTTCTTGTATTTTGAAGCCTGTTGTGCATTGAAATCAGTGCACAAACTCACCCCTGCCCTTGGCTCACAGCCTTGGTTCCATGCTGTTTTGTCATCTTTGCTTTGTTAACTGTTTTGGTTCTTTGCAATTGCCATATTACTTTGCCTTGCTCACTGCCATAGTGCCTTGTCTCCATTGCTAGCTTAGGAAAATTTCTCGTATGCTCCCACTCCCTGTGGACTGATCCCTTGCTTACTCTCTATACTAAAACTTGGCCTTGTATACTTGCAAGTCTTTTGTGTGTCGTTTCCCAACCACACCAAGTTTTTGGCGCCGCTGCCGGGGATTGGTGCTGTGTTTTTCTTGTAGTTTTATTAGCTATTTTTGCATTTCACTGCATAGCATTTGCATCTGCATCTGCTTCACTTCATTTGCTGTTGGGCCTGCTATTCTGAACCTGTTTTCCTCTGCTGGGACGCCACCTAGGAAAAGAACCAAAGCCCAACTGGGTTTTTGCAACAATATCAGAGCAGCTAGGCTGTGCTAAAAAGGTAAACCCATTCAGAGAACCCGAATTTTGGGCTTCCAATTTTTAATTGTGGGCTTGTAATATTAAAGCCAATTTTTGGGCTTTTTATTTTCTGTTGGGTTTGTAATTAATTTTTGTGGGCTTGTTTGTTTAATTTGTGGGCTTGTTTAAATTCTTTCATTGGACTGGTATTTTGGACTCTGGGTTTAAACCCAGCTGAGCTTGTAACCGATTGTGGGCTTGTTTCCACTCAAGAGTGGACCTCGAAACCAAAGTTTTAAAACAAACGTCGGGCCTTAACCAACTGGGCCAAATTAAACTTTCAAAATTAAAACTTAGTGTTTCGTGGGCCGCAGCCTTCCTCCCATTCCATTAGAGGACCAACAGTGGGCTTGCTCCCAATTTCAAAAACCAAAACTTTTCTCCCATTCAAAAACCAAATTTTTCTTGCTCCCATTTTAACAACCAAATTTTTTCTTCTTTAACCCATTAAAACCAAACTTGCTCCCAAATTCTAAAAAAACCAAAAAAATGTCCCACCAAAACCAAATTTTTCCCAAAAATCCAAACCCTTTAAAAACCAAATTCTGAGCTTTGTACATTCTTTACTTAGCTTTTGAGCCAATCATGAATAGATCTTTTTCTACAGTTGGGGAGTACAACAAATCCCTTAGAGAACTTGCATATGGACAAACTTCACGTTATGAACCTTCCACGGACCATGATGTCAATAGTCATAGGAATTATTATGGACATTTTCAAAGTCCCGAGCCGCAATACATGAACCCTAATGACTATTCATACATGCATCATTCATCGCAACGTGAAAATGAACATTCTGCTAGAGCCTCACTCACACAATCATCACTTATGGATCAATTAGAAGCTCGAATCGCAGCTTTAGAAATGCAATCACATGAGGAATCTGTCACATCTAATTTTCTTAGGCAACCTGAAATCTATGCATGTCCCGCATGTGGTAGTTTAGACCACCCTGTTGAGAATTTTCATATTTTGCATAATTTTAGGCAATCTAGAGAAAGTCCAAGGTATGAAATGCCCATAAATTGTGAGAATGGTAGTCATTGGGACCATAATCAATCCTTTGAGGGTTGCGATCAATATTTTGTAAACCCTAATGACCATGCACACATGTACCATTCACCACAATTTGAACATGAAGAATTTGGTACTCCCATGAATTTAGACTCCACCACAGAAGCTTTAAGACTCAGTAAGCAAGACTTTGATAGATCTACATCACGAATTCATGCATATTTAGATCAGATTTTGCTTCACCTACAAAAGGAGGAAATTCATGAGGAAATGTATGTTGTCCCTAATGAAGTGTCTAGTCCCATTCATGTAAATAATGTTGAATATGAACCTAATTTAGAGGAACATGAATCGACTAATGACACCACCACTGTTAATGAGGACCAATATGCATGCTACCATGATGATGACTATGATGATTATGATGATATGTTAGAAGAACATGAAAATATTGTGGAACCTGTTGGTTCAAAAACATATGGCTTCTCGCCCTCGACCTTCATGAATGTTGTTCTTTCTAATACTCATTGTAATTCATATGATTTTGATATTGACATGGGATTCGTACAATTATTCTGTGAAGATGAGCATGACATAGGAATAGTTGAATCTTCTGTAGAAACTAATATGCATGAAAATATATTTGATGTGTCTGATTCTCTACCTAGGTCACATTGTGATATTTCTCCTGATTTGCCGATGCATGAGAATGAATCTGTTGATGATGTTGATGACTCTGATTGTGATCTTGCCGATTTGTTTGATGATTGTGAGCATGTTGTGACAATTGTAGAAGACTTAGGAGATGTTGATGTGATTAATAATGATGTGCCTATCGTCCTACATAAGTCACAATCTGATGGCCTTCCACCCAACCTAGATTTGGTTTGTACCCATATTGTCAAACCGACTTTTCTGAGAGTCCCTAATCTAGGTTTGGAACTGTGTGCTTCCCAAGTCCTCTTGGACTATTTTGCTTCTAAGTATAATACATTTGAGGAACCACAGTTGGAATTAGCATGTTTGCCCGTCCCTAGCACAGTTCACTTTGAGCTAGACCTTGTGCATGATGAACCCCCAAAACTGCGAGATTTTGTTTCCAAAATTTTATCCGTTGAAAAATCCAGGTTTGGGGGTAGCTCATTTTGTTTCACAGTTTCCCTTGCGTTTCTTTCCTGTTATATTTGTGTGAAGCTGTTGAAACCTCTACACTTTGTCTTTTGGGTTGATCCTCAACTCTTTAGATTGTTAGTGTATGGTGAATTTTTTGTATATAATCCAGTAGATAAAATTTCTTAAAACCCTTTTGTTCCTTTTGTATATATTTTGCTAATCCAATATGATCTCGGCTGACATATGTTGGATTCTTGCCTTGAATAACGGAGTTCTAATATTGCTTTCGCCGAAATCGGGTATTCTCTTTCCTTTTTCTCTACTCAACATGATCCTCTTCATATGTTGTATTATAATTTTGTTCATATTTTGAAACATTGAGGACAATGTTTAGTTTAGGTTTGGGGGTGAAAAGTAGATACTTCGATCACATGCTATAATTGAAAACAAGAACTCCTTCTTTTTGAAAAAAATGAAAAAAATCAAAATAAAAAATTAAAAATTGAAAAAAACATAAAAATCGAGCTCATTTACCTTGAAATGTTGACTCTTGTGCAAATATGTAATTATTAGGAGTCTTAGTCTAGATATTTAGGCACCCTGATTCTAGCACAATTCACATAGTGATAAGAAACTTGCACGCGCACGATCTACCAATACATGTATAGCCTCGATCTTCAAGGTGTTCTATCGGAAGTTTTAGTTGCCAATCACTTTAGAATACTGAACTAAACTTGACTAGCTTGTTCTTTGTTTGGTTGGGATAGAAGGTGGAGGTTACATTAAGAAAAACAACCATCGAATTTAACTGGGTGCATCAAAAAGGGCTACCTCTTGCAAAGTGTCATGTAATCTTTTGTTTCCTTTTGTATATGTATCAAAAGTGTTTCTTTATCAAAAAAAAAAAAGCGATGTATATATTCAGAAAAAAATATCAGAAAAATACAAAAAAATCAAGTATTTATCAATTCCATCATCTCTTGTTCCAAAAATAAAAAGAGAGTAGTCAATGTAAATAAGAGTCATGTAAATAGTCATTTTGTTGTTTCATTGTAATAAGCAAGGAGGGTGTATGCCATTGATGTACAACGCGAGTAATTGTGAAATACCTCCAACTCATTCACAATTCTCGTAAAGTCCGGACAGCTAGCTAGATTTCGACCTTGGTTCTTAGCCTGAGAAACTATCTCTTGGTGATTAGTAGTCATAACATCCGATCTTTCTTTACACATGTGTAGATACACTTTACACTCTTATCACATGTCTTTATTTGTTATCAGTGCTAGGATTGTGCCTTTGATAGCTAGATTGACATCTCCATTTTGCTGTGAGCTTAAACTGACTTGCACATGTCACATTTGATGGAATATGAGCTTATATTTTGACCTAGAACTTTGTAGGTACGTTCTAAGAAAACCTTCACGAGACTTAACTCGTCCACTAGGGACACTTAGTGGTTTAAAAGGCTTAGTGCATATGCTAAATGCATTCGAGAGACCAGCGACAGTGGTATAGGTAGGATTTCCTTAGTTTTCTTTTACTTGAGGACAAGTAAAATTCAGGTTTGGGGGTATTTGATGAGTGCTAAAAAGTGCATATTTCTATATATTTTTCTTGGCATTTAACTCATCTTTTGTGCATTAATTCTACATTTTATCCCATATTCTGTATTTTCATTGTTTTCAAGAATAAATATTTTTATTAATTAATTTTGTATTTTTAGGTACCAAATAAAGACTAGATGAGTTGCGGAGCCAAAAGAGCAAAGACACGGGAGAAAGACGGTGGAATCTCTAGCGGAAAAGAAGTGAAGAATGTGTTATGGAAGACTCAAGGATAAAAATGGGCTTAAAAAGGAAGAAATTGTTCTTAAAGAAGAAGTGGGCTCAAGATTCCTAAGCCCAAATCCATATCCTAAACCCAAAATTCAATACCCAAACCCGTTTTCCTTCTTAACCGTAAGATTGGATCCATTCCATCATCCAACGGTCGCTGCGTCATCATGCATCAGATTTCGATGCACCTTACCAACACTACACCACCTAACTCCATCTTGAGCCGTTAGTTTCGTTGTATTTTTGCACCCAACGGTCGCTCATAATCTGTCTCCATCTCGCCGTTAGATCCGTTTCAGAAGTTATCATCCCACGGATTCCCTTCGCGAAACATCAAGATTTGATGAGCCCGCTCAACACCCAAACAACCAAATACCTATACCCGCAAAACAAACACACCCTTCTTCCCAAAACCATCGACTCCATCTTCTCCATTCCTCTACAGCGACCATCACCTCCACCATGTCCGCTCAACCACCTCCATCACTGTACCCCATCAATCAGCCACCCCCTCCATCACTAAAGGACACCACCATGATACTCTCTAGATCCTTCTCTCTCAACCCTTTTATCTGTTCAAAAACAGTGAACCTAGAAACTAGGTTTGAGAGAAACAGAGTTAGTGAAATCAAACCACCAATTACGGAAGAGGAGAAGCAATAGAAGAATGGGTCGAGACCATTGATTGATTTCAGAGATTAGGTAAAGGTCAATTTTAGATTTTTTAGTAAACCCTAATTTTACTGATTTGGGGATTTTAGTTTTTTTTTTGGGCTGTAACTATAAAAGGGTGTTAGGGGTTGTAAAATTGGGCATCTCTGGACTAGCCAGTAGAGAATGGAAACAAATTTATTTTGATGCAATTCCAATTTCAGTTCTTCTTATGCAGTTAACAGTGAATGTGTGCATGTTGTTTTCAATTATCTCGAATGTTGAATGTTGCTTGAATTATCATACTCAATGAATGTTATTGCTAGTTACATGTTTAGCATGAGCTAAACTGCATTAGGCTGAGGCTCAGATGAAGCCTAGTGAATTGTCAAATGGTGAATTGCTAGGATAGTTATCCTATTGTCTGTTTTGATTGAGCAATGGGAAGAGATTGATGCTCATAGTGCCTGTGATTGATTGTTCTGTCAAAAGACAGTCAATGCTAGGGGCAAACTAGTGAGCAAATTAGTTTTCCTCCCATTCTAGATGTATGCATAGGATTTTCAACTCAACCTAGGATCACATTGCTTGGCTAGGACACAAAGGTGGATTTTAAGCCCTTAGCTTAGCCACAATACCTTATTTCAGTCACTTACAATTTCAGTCTTATTTTGCTCCCTGCTCAGCTAAATTTCTTAGCTATCTTGCTGTTTATTTCTTGTATTTTGAAGCCTGTTGTGCATTGAAATCAGTGCACAAACTCACCCCTGCCCTTGGCTCACAGCCTTGGTTCCATGCTGTTTTGTCATCTTTGCTTTGTTAACTGTTTTGGTTCTTTGCAATTGCCATATTACTTTGCCTTGCTCACTGCCATAGTGCCTTGTCTCCATTGCTAGCTTAGGAAAATTTCTCGTATGCTCCCACTCCCTGTGGACTGATCCCTTGCTTACTCTCTATACTAAAACTTGGCCTTGTATACTTGCAAGTCTTTTGTGTGTCGTTTCCCAACCACACCATACACACAAAAGCTTAACCATGATGCTCATCGACTTTTCCAATGTCTTTAATATTGTTGATAGAACAACTTTAATTCAATAAGTCAGAGCTCAATGCCCTAGTATATCAAGATGGGTTGACTTTTGTTATGCTAGGCCTGCAAGGCTATATTACATCGAATCTATATTGTCTTCAACACAAGATGGGCAGCAGGGAGACCCCCTTGCCCTCTTCTCTTTTCCCTACCATTGCATCCTCTTATCTGCAAAATTGCCAATAGTTGTTCCTTGGACTTTCATACATGGTACCGTCGTATTGGAGATACGTTGAGGTCTTAAAGGATCTTAATATTATTCAACAAGAAGGTAGTGCAAGGGGGCTATAATTGAATATCAGGAAGACTAAAATCTATTGGCCTTCCCCAGACTCTAGATGCCTAGAAGAGGGTGTCTTCCCTGCTAATATAGGAAGACCTTCCAATGGTGTGAAATTTTTGGGCGGCCCTGTCAGTTTAGATGATCAGTTTTGCAACGACTTAGTGCTACAGAGAGTCGATAAAACAGTCAGACTTATGAACTGCGGTAAGACACTCAACGATCTGCAATGCGAGTTGTTGCTTCTTCGTAACTGCACTGGCGTCTCTAAACTTTATTTTACTTTGCGAACAACAATCCCGCAGTTCCTGCAACAAGCTACAACCCGTTTTGATCAGCATCTCCATCAATTTTAACGACATCTGGTCACGGGAGATGGAGCCGGTTTCGGTCCTCTTCAACATCGGCTTACAACTATTCCCATTAAGGATGGAGGACTTGGAATATACACTATGGACGATGCCAACAAATAATGTTATCTTGCCTCATGGTCACAAACTCAGCACTTACAGCGTTCCATTTTTCACTCTGTTGAAGACTCCACACCCTGTCGTAGTTTCCAGCTAGCCCTTTCCAGTTACACACAATCTTGTGGCCTTTCTCCAACAACATTCAAAATCAATTCAGCTGTCCCACCCATGAAGAAATTGGTGTCTCAATATTTTTAAGTTGTGAAGAGAGAGCTCCCCTTTAGTTTCGACATGTCTGACAGAGATGCAATCTTATGGCAGAGTAATAAGATGGAACACGCAATGGACTTCTTGAAGGCCATTCTCATTGCTAGGTTGCACCAAACCATTGGGCCTCGCCAGTTCAGGGCAATAATGCAATACTGTTTTGGCATTCCTCTCTTTGCCGCAGATAGTGGATGCACTTGTTGTAGCCGGAACATGGACATCTTCGGCGATCATGCACTTCATTGTGCTAGTGAAGTTGGACTCAAGTTCCTTCATGATTTGGTCAGAGATGTCATAATGGACATTTGTTATAGAGCAGGTGTTGATGCTAGGAAGGAAGCATCTTCGGATTTTTTGTCTGATGATTCGGCTTTGAAACCTGCTGACATACTAGTCCATAACTAGGAGAATGGCGTAGATACATGTTTTGATATTACGGGGGTCTCGCCCTTTGCAGGTGGAGGTATTCACAGCTTCACATCGGGGTATGCCATCTCCGCAGACGTGAACCGAAAGCGTAACAAATACTTGGACATATGTATGTCTCACGGATACAGATTTGGTATTTTGGCATTTACAAACTTGGGTGAACTTGGTGTTGATATGATCGTATTTCTGAGGAGATTGAAGAAATGCTTAGTTAACTATGATGTCAACAATAAAATAGGTGGTTCTCTTTTTCACAGGGTAGGTTTGGATATCCAAAAAGGAGTCGGTACTCAGATAGTAGCCCCTCCCCCAACCGTTCATGTATAAACTTTTGTTTGCTTTCTAATAAAATCCCCTGCATAGTCTTTAGATTTATAAAACAAAAAATTAAAAACAATAACAAGATGAAAATAATACCATATAATAAGAACACACAAAAAAAAACCTTAAACAAAATAAAATGAATTGATCATAAATTTTAAGTAATAACCAGTATATAACTCGTGCTGCGCACTGGGAACGATAGAAGTTGACCCCCATTTGGTGGTGTGGCGCTTCGCCCTTCACCCGTCATAGAAGGGGTGTCAATTAACAATTGCGAAGTATAATGAAAACACCAATTATGATTTATTAGATTAACAATTATAACCAAATTCACCAACTACGTACCGTTAAAAGTATTGGAGATTAAGAAATCTTCTAAAAGAAAATATTTCTGAAATATTATGCAAACCTTTTAAATCAGTAAGTATTTCAAGACATTTCCAACATCAATACTCTAGAGATAATTGGAAAGGTTAGGTTTGAAGTCTGCTGCTGAAAGTAGCACTACAACTACCCTTGGTCTTGCTAGATTTTAACATACCTACACAACATCTCTGGGTTAACCAATTTTGCACTTTCCTAATGTAAAATATCATATTGATGTGTTATGAATCTAACGGTAAACACAACTTCTCCTCCATGCTCCAACTCCCTGTAGTTAAATGAAAAATTACGTTCATTGTATAGTTGTATGAATATCTGATATTAGAGACACTAAAAAAATGATATTAATATTGAATAACAACCTCACCCAATATTTCGCTTAGAAATATGTATGGACTAACTCTAATATACTTACAAGAGAATCAACTAGACAATTAGTCTCAATCTTATAAAAAGTATATCAAAGAGTTATATCTCAATCTCTCAATTCAATCCGCAATCAAACAAATAATAATTTGCGAGCCTTATTGAACATAAGAGAGATAACTTGAATTGTACCAACGACCAATGTTCAAGGATCAATCAATTTTAATCAACAACCAAAGGTTGGATTTACCAATTGATCGATTCAACGCACAACCTGTGATATTTCAATTATATAATCGAATATAATGCGGAAAAGAAATAACACAGACACCAGAAGTTTTGTTAACGAGGAAACCGCAAATGCAAAAAAACCCCGAGACCTAGTCCAGATTGAACACACACTGTATTAAGACGTTATAGGCACTAGCCTACTACAAACTAACTTCGGTCTGGACTGTAGTTGAACCTCAATCAATCTCACACTGATTCAAAGTACAGTTGCGCTCATTACGTATCTGATCCCAGCAGAATACTATACACTTGATTCCCTTAGATAATCTCACCCACAACTAAGAGTTGCTACGATCCAATGTCGAATACTTTAATAAACAAACCTTTCTCACCCAGAAAAGTCTATAGAAATAGATAAATCTATCTCCCACAGAAATACCTACGAGTTTTGTTCCGTCTTTTGATAAATCAAGGTGAACAGGAACCAATTGATATACCGGACTTATATTCCCGAAGAACAACCTAGAAATATCAATCACCTCACAATAATCTTAATCGACTAGCGAAACAAGATATTTTGGAATCACAAACGATGAGACGAAGGTGTTTGTGACTACTTTTCTATTTTGCCTATCAGAGAAATTAATCTCAAGCCAATCTACAATTGTACTCAAATATTATAGAAACATCAATATCAGATTACGCAACTATAAAGAAAATAGTTGGGCCTGGCTTCACAATCCCAATGAAGTCTTCAAGTCGTTAACCTACAAGGTTTCGAGAAAAACATAAGGTTAAAGGAGAATCGACTCTAGCTTATACAACTAGTATCACATAAGAGGTGTGGGGATTAGGTTTCCCAGTTGCTATAGTTCTCCTTTATATAATCTCCAAATCAGCTCTAAGTTACCTTGGTAACAATGCATTCAATATTCATCGTTAGATGAAAACCTGATTAGATTCAAGCTAATTTAGCTTTTTATATACAAATGAAATGTAACTTCATTTAGGTTTGAGTAACCGTACCTAAATGTGTACACTTAGTTGGTTCAACAATAGTTAACCAATGGTTAGCCATATGAGCACTTTCATGTCTACCTTATTCATCTTCACCATAACTAGTTCAAATGACTCAAAAGAACTAATTAGAGAATTGTTGAACTGCTTAGATCTCATAGAGTTATACAAGAAACAATCGAAGCAAAAACGATTTTGATTCCCTCGAATTGATTCATGAACATTATAGCCACGGTATTCAAAGATTGCATTCCTTATTTATAAATGTCTTAGTTCACGAATAAACCGTTTTTAGAACATAACCCACTTAAGTACGCATACCGGTACGCATACTTAAGTACCTGGATTGAGCTTGTTTTTGGTTCACAAACACCAGCATAAATTCACGGGATGTGAACTTCCGATAGTACGCGTACAGGTATGCGGACTTAATTCCGGACATCCTAAACCAGTAAAGTACGCATACTTTGGTTCAAGGATTCTGGACTTACACAAGTATGAGTTCACATATAATGTTTATATCCATTCAAGGTTATATATTCTAAACTCTCATTTCAATCATTGAAACTTTCTTAGAGGATATTATTTAGTTGTTATTCACAAACTATTATTCATCAAAGTGATTTTCAAGTTATTGAAATGATCAATATAACTTTCATCACGAGTAAATATGAACTTGGCCAAAGCAAAAGCTTACCAACACATATTTCGAGAAATAGATAAGCGAGATAAACTCGGCTCGAAATAGCAAATGTGTATAATCGAAGTTTATATAGCAATACAACTTTTGTCTCAAGATATGAGATAGAATAGATAGACTTTTGAGTGATAGATAAGTTCAAGTCTCCACAAACCTTTTTGTCGGCGAAGTTCCACCAGTTCTTTGAGATGAACGTCGTGGATTCTAGAGCTCAACTATACTTGCTATCCTAGTCCAATACTTATCTATAAGTAGACTAGAAATCAAGACTTATAGTTTTGACAACTAAACTTGACAAACAAGCTTGAGATAGCAATGCTTGCGAGTTCGACCGAGCAGTACTCTAACAAATATAAAATAGGTTGGCAAATCTGGATTGTCAAAAGCATATGAAGTGCTTCCTGTCGAAGGTGGTGTAATAAGAAAATGCATAGATATATGTTTGTTCAGATATCATATACTTGTGTTAGGAACCAAGCGGCCAACTCATCTTCTCCTCCAGGCTCCAACTCTCTGTAGTTAAATAAACAGCCACACCCGCTATATAGCTGTATCAATATTTGATTTAGAGACAATAAATAAAATGATATATTAATATAAAATAAATAGCAAACTATAAATAATGCAAATAAGGATATAATCAAGAAAATCACTGATATATCTTTATTCAAAAATCATATACTTGCGTTGAGAATCAAGCGGCCAACCAACTATTATTCAAGGATCCAACTCTCTGTAGTTAACTAAAAAATCACATTCACTATATAATTGTATCAATGTCATTAGAGACACTAAACAAAATGATATATTAACATAAAATAGATTGGCAAACTCTAAATAATGCAAGGCATATGAAGTGCTTCCCGTCAAAGAAGATGTAATCAAGGAAATGCATCAATATATATTTCAACAGAAGTCAAACCAAGTTTTCTAACTGTTAGTGTGTGGCCTTCCTTGAGTTCCTCACTGCAAGAGACACCCTGCACTATTATGAGTAATTTAGTGAAATAGATTAAAAATATATATATATATATATAAGAAAACGACAAAAAAATGTTGATTTTTTTTTTCCGAATGCATGAATTTATTCATTCTAATACATCGTAGTTTGATTCAGTATCTAATACTTTTGCGTCGTGGGTACCAAAACACACCACCAACTTTTTCTTAGGCAATCTGTATGGACAAACTCCACACAACGCCGAGAGTAAAAACTCAATCAAGGAAAGTTCCTAAAGTTATATCTCTCTTTATCTCTTGTTGTTAGAACGTTTACAGAATTGAATCCGTGACCTAACTACAAAGAGAGTTCTTGGACGGTACAAAGACCAATGTCCAAGGATTAATCAAGTCTTATCCAACTAACAAGGTTGGACCTAGCTACTGTAATTGATCAACGCGCAACATGTAATATTTCAATTATAAAGATAAAAAATATAATGCAGAAAGAAAAATAACATAGACACCAAAAATTTTGTTAAGGAGGAAACCGCAAATGCGGAAAAACCCTGGGACCGAGTCCAGATTATGCACCAAAATGTATTAAGTCGTTACAGATACTAGCCTACTACCAATTAACTTTGGTCTGGAATGTATTTGATCCCGAACTCAGCCTCCCACTGATTCAGGTACAGTCACGCTCCTTACGCCTCTTGAATCTCAGCAGGACTCCGCGCAATTGATTCCCTTAGACGGTCTCACACCAACTAAGAGTTGCTTCAACTCAATTGAAGACTTTAAACCAAATCTTCCTCCCACAGATTAAGCCTATGATTTATTTTCTGATTTGCGGTCTACACGGATGATCATATCAAACGATAGATCCAGGTGATGTAAATCGATAGCAACTTACACAAAAGTCTGACTATCCTCAAAACCCGGACTTATGCAACCAAAAGTGCAGCTTAGATTATTATTCATCTCACATGTATAAAACTTGTGGAGTCAACGAAGTATGAGACAAAGAAACTTTGTTGATTACTATCTATCTTGATTGATGGAACAATGCTCTATAAACAATCAAGATCAGGATACTCATCTAGTTATCAAGATAAAAGACAACTGGACATGGCTTCACGAATTCTAATGAAGTATTTGTAGTCGCTAAACCCTAAAAGGGTTTCTGGAGAGGACGACTCTAGATACAACTACGATACACCAAAAAGTAGTGTCAGGATTCAAAGATCCCAGTTACCAAGAGTTCCCCTTATATAGACTTCAAAGCCTAGGTTGCTTTAGGTTTAAACTAAAATAGCCTTGGAACCAAGCAATCAATATCCACCGTTAGATGAAATATTTGAATCTTATTCACATATACATGATATACACTATGTTTAGGTAAACTATAACCGAACCGTGTATGACGACTATGTTCAACATGGTTAGCTGAAACTAGCCGATTTGATCTTAAAAGCTTAAAACTCATTTTCATGTTCACTAAGACATTAATATCGAGTCATAATCATGTGATCAAATAAGTCTAGTGTCAATTGGAGAACTAATCAAATGCAAATTACTTCAAGGAAATAATTTAATCGCAATTGAATCATAATCGACATAGTTTGTCAATGTACAAAGTACAATTACTTGAATCGTTCGTGCATCGGCTGAGTCATAGTACGCGGACCGGTTTGTAAAATTATATGCAATAACCGAGTTCCCAAGTCTGCAGAACTTCTCAGTTCATAAACCGGTTTGCAAACTTGTTCAATTACCGAGTTCCGGACTCTACAAAACTCTTTAGTTCACGTACCGGTTTGCAAACTTTGAACCAACTCAAAGTTCCAGAGTCTATAGAACTTTTTAGTTCACTCACCGGTTTGCAAATTTAGGACCTTTGACGGTTCCGGAGTTCACTGAACACTCAGCTTGCGTACCAGTTAGGGTACAAAACTGGTTCTAGAACATAGAACTGTTTTGGCTCGCATACCGGTTTGATTATTTAACCTGGTTATCTTACCACCGTTCCACAATGTGGTAGAGCATATCTAGGTTGAACTCACCAAGCGTTGGTATGTCAAGTTTGGTTATCATATTTTAGTATCAAAACACATCTAGAGTCGCTTGATTAAATACTAGAGTCAACTTCGTTTAGGTTAAACTAGAAAGTCTAGGAATGTTGAGACATACAAGTATTACTCCAAAGAACTGAAGAATGCGAAGAAGTGACGAACTACAACGACGACATCATCCTTCCACTTGAGGTTAGTAATACTGACTTGAACTTGTTTCATTCATAACGCATCTTTCAAGTCATGCATATGAAAAACATAACTCCGAAGCTGTATATAATGCGCACATTATATAATAATCTAGTGATGTGACATGATCATAATAGTATGATCATAGTATTAGGGAATTAGACTACGGAGTATAACGCTTATCTTTTGAACTTCATAGATATGACATCGACATAATCTTGTATATGTTGTTATGATCATGTGAATGGGTTATGTTGAAGATTTCATCCTAGGAAAAAATGATTTACATTTGTTTAAAGGAAGTATATTCGTGAACTTGTTTCGTGAATCGAAAGGGAAATCATAGGGCTTATTGGTCCAGCTATTCATTGAAAATATTTGGATGACCAATATGAGTGAGATGGTAGAACCGATCTTAACTTAGGTTATGTATCTTGGTATAACTAATCACAATGCCTGACTTATGATTTGGTATGACTTATTTTTATTAATTGGTGTAACCGATCCTAAGTAATCACCGTGTGATGGTATGATCGATCCTTGTAATTGGTGTAATCGATCCTAGTAATTGGTGTGACCGATCAGGAGTGTGTGTAACCGATCCTTGTAATTGGTGTAACCGTTCCTGGTAACTGGTGTGACCGATCACAAGTAATACCATGTGTAGATGGAACCGATCCTTGTAACTGGTGTAACTGACCCTAGTGACTGGTGCGACCGATCACAAGTGTTTCCATATTTAGGTATAACCGATCCTAGTAATTGGTAGAACCGATTGAACCCAAATATGTAAATTGGTATTTGATCAATCATATAATAGTCTTGGAAATCGGGAAAACCAATTCTAAACTTGTTTGGAAGTGTGTTATAACCGATTCCAAGAATGAAAATCCATGTAAATATGAAATAAGGATTTGCAATGAAAAGATGTCAACAGACTTTGAATACGAACAATAAATCTTATCACTTATTGTTCAAAGATATTCCTTAGTACTCATGGTGATCCTTAGCCGAAATAAATTAAGAATCTTTTATTTAAGGTTTTTGATTTTATATACATTAATTACCATCAATTAATGTATAGCTCTAGAAAATAAAAATTAGTAATGTGCATTTACTAGTTGGAGATTTTCTATTGAGAGCTTTCAGATATATTGAACAAGCATTTATTGGAATTATGAAAGCCGAATTTTGCTATTCATTGCATATCTTGAGAATATTTTCGGCTTTGGAAATTCCTTGGTGTCCAAACATCCTTGGTCTATAAATACCTAAGTTTACATATCTAGCAAACTATCCTAAGAGCCAGGCAAACTTCATTTCTTGTTATTTCTGGTGGAGCCGTCTATTCGGAGAGGAAAGTATCCTAATTAGGTGAACTCTCTTACGACCTCTCGTTTAAAGACTTCTGTGGGATCAAGAAGTTCTTCGAGCACCACCTTTACTGGGAAACTAGATATATAATTGCAGTGTTATTAGTTTTTGATTAGTTTGATTGACTAACGATTGTTGAAACTTTGATTGCACCTAGTTTGTTTATGCTTGCAAATCTTCTCTTCTGATATAAGATTCACTCAAACTAGATCGGAGTATCGACGGGATCTTTAAAAATGTTTGTAGATCTAAAGACATCTTGTGATAATCCAATGTTAACAGACTCCGTTCTGTGCGTGATTGATCACAATAGATCCAAGTGGTGTTGTGCAGGTTATTGAAGGTTAAAGAAGATTTGAAGACGAAGAAGATTTCTTATGGGTTTTCGTATCTTGTGAATTGTATGTGCAAACCTTGATCGGCTGGGATCTTAGAATCGGATTTATTTGATTGATTAGTTGCGGGAGATCGACATTCTCTATATATCTCTTTTGATATTTATTTTTATTGAGTGTGAATCCAAACTTAACTATGAAAAAGCGGGGGTCTAACAACCACACCTAGTATTTCGCTTAGCAATCTGTATGGACTAACTCCAATATAATTTTAAGAGAATCAACTAGACAGTTAGACTCATTCTTATTAAAAGTATGTCAAAGAGTTATATCTCACTTTCTCGATTCAATACTTACTCAAGCAAATAGAAATCTGCGAGTCTAATTGAATACAAGAGAAGTCACTTGAACGGTACCAAAGACCAATGTTCAAGGATCAATCAATTTCAATCGACAACCAAAGGTTGGATTTCCCAATTGATCGATTCAACGCACAACCTATGATATTACAATTATATAACAAAATATAATTTGGAAAAGAAATAACACAGACACCAGAAGTTTTGTTAACGAGGAAACCGCAAATGCAGAAAAATCCCGGGACCTAGTCTAGATTGAACACACACTGTATTAAGCCGCTACAGACACTAGCCTACTACAAGCTAACCTCGGTCTAGACTTTAGTTGAACCCCAATCAATCTCACACTGATCTAAGGTACAGTTGCGCTCCTTACGTCTCTGATCCCAGCAGGATACTGCGCACTTGATTCCCTTAGCTGATCTCACCCACAACTAAGAGTTGCTACGACCCAAAGTCGAATACTTTAATAAACAAATCTGTATCACACAGAAAAGTCTACGATAATAGATAAATCTGTCTCCCATAGAAATACCTACGAGTTTTTGTTCCGTCTGTTGATGAATCAAGGTGAACAGGAACCAATTGATAACCCGTATTTATATTCCCGAAGAACATCCTAGAATTATCAATCACCTCACAATAATGGTAATCGACTAGCAAAAGAAGATATTGCGAAATCACAAACGATAAGACGAAGGTGTTTGTGACTTCTTTTATATCTTGCCTATCAGATAAATTAATCTCAAGCCAATCTTAAGATTGTACTCAAATACTATAGAAACATCAAGATCAGATCACACAACTACAGAGAAAATAGTTGGGTCTGGCTTCACAATCCCAATGAAGTCTTCAAGTCGTTAACCTACATGGTCTCGAGAAGAGACCTAAGGTTAAAGGAGAATCGACTGTAGCTAATACAACTAGTATCACAAAGGAGGTGTGGGGATTAGGTTTCCCAGTTGCTAGAGTTCTCTTTTATATAGTCTTTCAAATCAGGGTTTGCAATCAATGTTAGCTTAGTAACATAGCATTCAATATTCGCCGTTAGATGAAACCTGATTAGATTCAAGCTAATATCTTTAAACCGTTAGTGTAGATGGGGAAAAACGATTTGCTGGTTTTTACGGAATTGGGGAGACGACCGTACGGAGGAGACTCCTTGAACCGAGCAAATGCACAACCTCACACAGATGCACTGCAAGAAGGGAGTGCCTTAAGTTCGAGAGATCAATCTGTAGGACTCCGTCCTAAACCAAGATAATGGACGTTCCAGAGTCAATTCGGTCACAAGAGAGGATGAGCTGATCTGTAGAAGGGAAGCTGAGAAATATATGAGATCAATGGTGATCGAGATTGTAGGTGTATTGTGTATTCTGCGCAAGAAAGTTCTAAATGATTGAATTTTACTCAATTGAGAGTGATTGCTCATACGATGAGTTCGTGTAGACGAAAGATTATCTGTGTGAACTTGTCGAGAAATTCTTGTCTGTTTCAATCAGAATTCAGAGACTTTTTATATTACTGAATTGAAAACACCATGATCTCATGACAGTTGCTGGAGTCAAAGAGTGGGGAAGTGGAAAATCGTGTTGAAACCAGTTGCTCATCGTGCGGAGACTTGGTTAACTTTCCACCCACTACTTTGATAACTCCTCCAACTGATTGCACGACTTTATCACATTCTCATCGTGTGTATGAACACACGTGCCATAGACCTCCAGACCAAAACCCTAGTTAATATCCCCCCATGTTACACAATTGATATCTCGTGAATGTGGAGTCTGCAAGACAAGACGTGTATTTAGTTAGTCAGTTACTGACTTTATGGAACGATGATTCCTTGTATTGCTGATTTGAACATAATTTGCAAATGTTCTGAGACTCATGAATTGAACATGTCTGCTGAGACAAAAAATATCATTGTCGAATAAATGTTGATAACCTGAGCAAACTGTGCTGCTGAATCATTGAATATTAATATTTGAACTAGTATTTCTTAGTCTGAGCAAATATTGCTAGTCTGAGCAAATATTGCTCATCTGATGAATCATCGAATATTGATAGTTGAACCAATATTCATGATTTGAACAAATATTGCTCGTATGAGCAAATGTTACTTGTATGAGCAAATGATGCTCGCATGAGGAAATGTTGCTCATTTAATGAATTATTTAATATTGACAATTGAACCAATAATCTTAACGTGAACAAATATTATTCATTTGAGTAATTGTTGCTCATTTGATTATAATTAATTAGGATGTTGATCATGGGATCAACATAAAATTATTAGCATTTGAATCTGGAATTATGAACCTTGGATTCAAAAACCTAATTTTGATCAACTGCTGAATTGATGATAAACTGATAATTTATTGAAAATCATTCATGAAATGGAGAAGGGATCAGCTACATGGGTTGATGAACCTACCATGTAGAGCCCAGATGCTCAAGTGACCAAAATGCCAAAGTCTCTTGAAGACCAGTTGGTGAAAGGATGCTTAAATGCTGGTTTAATCATTTTTTAAATAGTGCTCGTGTGAGCGTAGTAGAACTTGATTATGGAGAGATGGGTACCGACCAAGGGATCATGAGACCGACCCTTGGTGGTCATGGGACCAACTGATGGTCGTTTGAACAAACTCCCAGCTGTCTGAGAAGAGTTTGGACCCAGCATGAGCAATTGAGCAAATTAGGTCAAAATTATTAAAACACGTGGGACCGGCTATTTGCAAGCCTCGGGTATGGCCTTGGTCGGTCAAGGAGACATGCCCGCGTCACCATAATGTTTGTGTCTCAGTGCTGAGAGTTTCGATATTTTCCGGTGCGCGTTTGAGCAGCATTTTGAGAAAATATGAAGAAATCAGGGATTTTGATGAAACCGTGAAACTTCATGAGATGAAGGAATAAAATTATAAAATAATGAAGGAATCATGAGGTGTGGGACCGTCTAGGCCAAGGCATGGCCGGACGGCCTAGGAGCCAGTCCCAAGGCACTTTTTTCTAATTTATAATATTTTCATGATTTTAGGGAAATGTCATAAAATCAAGAAGTTTGTTGAAACCAAGGAATTTGTTGAAATCAAGGAGTTTCCATGAGATGAGGAAAACATAAAAAATAATAATGATAAAATAAGAGGCGTGTGGGACCGGTTAGGGCGTGACCGGCCGGCTATGGCCCGATCCCACAGGTTTCCCTAATTTTATATTATTTTCATGAACTTGAGTGAAATTTCATGAATCCAAGGAGTTTGCTAAAACTAGGGAATTTCCTTGAAGTGAAGGAGTTTCCATGGGATGAGGAAACAAATAATATTAAAATAATAAGATATGGGCATGTGGGACCGGCCGGCTAGTGGACCCGGTCCCGCGATACCTTTCCTAAATTTTATTATTTCTTTGATACGAGGAAACACCATGAGACTGGGGAGTTTCCTTGAGACGAAGGAGATTTGTTCAAATGAAGGAATTTTCATGAGATTAGGGAAAATAATAAAAAATATGATAAAATATAAAATTGGACGTGGGACTGGCCATGGCAGGACCGGCCGGCCGGTGGGACCAGTCCCCAGCGCCTTGATTAATATTTTATTATTTATTATTTTCTTCCTATTTTGCATAGGTTCATCATTCCTTCGTGTTTTGGAATGATCGTTTGCGCATTCAGGTGTTCGTTTGTGCATTATTGCTGAGTACACTTGCACCATTTTAGTCGGGGCTTACTCGAGAGCTGCTCAGATGCCCGCACATTGAATATTTATCACTAACCCGTGGAATTATGCTGGGAAGAACCACAAGTTGAAGTGACGAAATATTACGAAGAATCGTAGAATATTGCTGAATATTCAGTTAACGATTAGAGATAATTAATTGATGGCTCTATACTAGCAGGCATGCTGTCTAGGAGCATTAATTATCTGATAATTGAGAAACATGAGCTTGTTGAAACGTCATGTTTCCTTTATATAGTCAGGGAAAACCTTGTTGCATCCTGAAGACGTTATTGCTATATACTAGAAGGCATGCTTTCTAGGAGCCGTCCAATCTTTCGATTCTATATAGAAATAATTACTGATATTGCTCAGTATTCATGAGATGTGCCATTTCCTCGGCTGAGAGACTACACATCTACATATACTCTGAGAGACATCCTTCTCAGTCAGAGATTTTATGGCATGAGATTTCATGCTTCAATGAGAGACATGAGCCTCAATACTCATCTGATTGCCGGATCAGGAGCATGTATAATTATGGTTTTACGATTTTAACCCTTGTCGAAAATCCACCATCTATATTAAGTCCCCTGCTTAGTGAGGGGCAGTCATGTTCCTCAGTCAGCACTGAATGGTGATTTTCTTCTTACAGATAAAATAAGCAATTGGACTTAGTCATAGATAAGATGTTACCGGATTTTGAATGAATGAGAAAACCATGGTTTGAATGAAAACCTCAGTGGAATAATAGAGCGTCACCCAACGAGCATAAATTGGTGTAGGACCGCTGATTTAATGGTGGGACCTTGGTCGTAGGATTCACGGGCCGGGCCCAAATAAGGAAATCCTTGTGAAATTAGGTTTTGGAAATAAAATTGATATAAAAGGGAATTAATTCCTTCTTTTTTTTTTATTTCACTTTGGACTGATCACTACCTTCATCTCCTCCTCTTCTTCACGCCATCAGCAGGGAGAAAATTTTGTCGGAGCTTTCACCGTCGCCAGCCGTCCGATCACCTTCCGGCCGGCGCCGACAGGTGAGTTTTTTTTTTTCCAGAAGTTTAATAACTTATTCACAAGTTGTTCATGCCTTGATCATGCTAAAATTTTATACATGTGTATATATGAGGGTGAGTTTTGTAGAAAACCCTTATTTTTAGAAAACGTATGTTCGTTCGATCGTTAGTTTAAGAAACTAGTAATAATCCCTGACTTGAGAAAATTTTCTTTTGAAATAGACCTGTGTCCATTGAATAAATTTATTTATGAGCTTTCATGGAAACCAAAACTTCATCTTAAAAGTTGTGAACTTTTCACAAAATCGAAGTAAACCTTCGCTTTAGAGAAAGACGATTGCACGAAGGAAAAGATTTTTTTTTTTTGATAAAATCACGTGAGCCTGGGCTCACGTCAATTTTTTTTTTTAATTTTTTACATGAGTTAATCACAATTTTTATTTATATATATATGTATATATATATTTTGGAAAATCAAAGCTTAACTTTTAAGCAATATTAATCAGTAAACAATTATTTATGATGAAATATTTGTTTAGTTTTCATAATCCAGTGATTAATGCTTGTATGATGTAAATATTCATGATTTAATGAAAACCTGAGCTTTGATCGCTTTTGTAGATTCGAAGAAATGAGCAAGTTTTGAAGTGCTAACTCTTGCATTGCCATCACTATTGTTAGTGGAATCGTAAAAAGTTAAGAGTTAAGGATTACCATTTTGGAGTGAATTTATTATCAACATATCCGTGATTCTGTGCTCCTGGCTCCAGAAAATGGTGTCTTCTAGCAGTGATTATTCTTCCATCTCTTCTGAGGAGGATTAGAGAATCCCTGCGGCTAAAACGCGTGTTAAGATAAACCACACCGAGGAATCAAAGTCGAGTGCGCCTCTTAATAATCGCAGAGCCATTTATGCCGAGCTCATGAAGAGAAAAGCTGAGGATAATAAGGCAGAGGATCGTCAACGTAGAAAGGATCGAATCCGACGCAGAATACTAGCGGCTGAGGATAAACGACGATTTGTCGACGATGTGCCCTCTCACTCTGACGCTGACGCTGACGCTTCTGAAGAGGAAACCATGTGGGTGTTACCGGAGCGCAAGATTAAGCCAAATACGCGTAGTAGAGAGCTCCAAAAGATTGCAAAAGGAGTTGAAGATGAACTCGAAGCTGAGCATAAAGCAGAAGATGATTCGGATTCAGACGATCTTGATATTCACACAGATTTCATCAATGGCTATGACAGTGATTCCGACGAAGAAGAGAATTTTGAGAAAGATGATGATGAGTCTGACAAATCTGATGACTCTGACGAATCTGACGAGTAGCTTTATTCCTGACCTTATTTCAACATTTAAATTTTTTCTTAGTCTTCATAATAGACATCTTGATTATTTTGAACATCTTCACTTCAGTACTAAGATTTCCTTTCGAAAGAGAAATCCTTTTATTAATGTCGATTTTTCGTGATTGAACCAAATAGAATGAGACAATGCTCTTGCGCTAAACCCATTGTGATTTCCCTTTACTTGCTTTAACGGCTTCCATCTGTGAAAATATCCAGACACGCCACATATGCCGAGAAGACACATAACACACACAAGGCCGTGTAGCTTTCTGACCATGTCCAGCTTTGGTCAGTCCCCAATGTATTATTTTCCTCCGCATCTCCAGTATTGATCTTGTTTGGAACTTAGGGTTTTAGTAAAACTCGCAACTGAATTGACTATCCGCAGAAGATAAGCACTCGTTGTATCTTGTATATATCTCCAAGACTTAGGGTTTAACATTTACGCAAATATTTCTTCCAGAGTTAGTTTCCTCGCACAGAGGAAATTTTGATTGCCATAACTTTCCTCATTATGTCTAGCAATAGCGTTTCTTCTCGAAACGAACCTCAGTCAAAGCATGAAATAGAAGCGTCAGTCTCGGTAAGTTATATATCTTCTTCGTCTTCATTTGATCAGAGTTATCGATCATAGGGAAATAATTTGTTGCAGGACAATCAGGAGAATCCTTCTTCTCACAACTCGAGACCCAAGCGGACCGTTAGGGCCCTTGCCCGGTATAGGTCGACTCATGCTGAGGCTGGATCATCTGTAAGCAACCCTGTGACTTCTGAAGTTTTACTATGCTCAATTTTTGATAAAATTAAACACTCCTTTACTTCGTCGTAGGTTGATGTTCGTGTTGTTGTTGACGCTAGAAGGATAAGGAATGGAAAATCTGTGACCGTGGTTGAAGATAGCAGTAACCGTGTCTGTGAAAACTATGCAGAATCCATAGAGGATGGATATAGGATTCACGCTAGTGAATATCCAACAACCGGGATTTTGTTTGAAGCTCCCTTGATTAACACTTCCCCGGATAATGAGGTGGTCGGTGGATTCTTCATTCCCAATTATCACATGCCTCTGTACACCAAAATCTGGAAGAGGTACGTGCATATTGCTACAACCAAGGTGTGGAAAGGCTTTCTACCAACCCTCCTAACTACAGTTGCAGGGCTGTTACCGATCATTGAGGAGATGAACCAGATGCGCCTGCGGAATGTCAAGAATCAGGAATTGCACAAGTGGGACGAGATGATTTCGAACTGTGAGACTCTGCAGTTCAATGTAGGCTGGCTTCGTCAGCGGCTTGAGATAGTCAAGATTCACAAGGCAGCATAGGCCGCTGATGCAATTTCTGTTCCTACTGCTTTACTGGAAGAGTAGAAGGTGCTCGCTTTGGAGTCGGCAAGAGTTGAGAAAGCGGTCCAGGATTTGAAGACGAGAACCAAAAAATTTCAGAAGAAGCTTCACAGGGTTTTCTATAGAGATTATTCATTGTTGGATGGCTTTCTCTGAGTGAGCATCCAGGAGTTTAAGTGTTGGTCTTTTGACAAGGTAGGATAGTCTGACAGTATGGAGGAATTTTGTTCAATTGATGAATGTTTGATGAACAAATGAGTATCTTGCATGCTCTTTGAAGGAAATAAATTACATTTTGAAATGTGTTTGAATAATGGTGAAAGGTTAATTATTTGTTGTTGATTAAGCGTAGTAGGCCTTGAGCCATTTGCCGTTGATGATATTTCCCTCTACTCCTCCATCAATAGCTAGGATCTTGTAATATCCACTGGATACCGCTTTGATGATCACATATGGTCCTTCCCATTTTGTAGAAAACTTGGGAGCAGACATATCTTGTTGAATATGTTTTGCTGTCTTTAGCACCAAATCTCCTACTTGGAATGTTCGAGGTCTTACCATTTTATTGTAAGCTCTGGAAATCCTTTGCTTGTATGCTTCCACGTATTTTTCTATCTTAGACCTCCTTGACTCAAGCATGTCCAGTTCAGCAATCCTTGAAATGGACACTTCTGCTTCATCCCATTCTACTCCACTGGATGCAGCGATCCTTGCTTAAGGAATCTTGATTTCTGCTGGGAGTATGGCGTCAGCTCCACAGACAAGAGAGTACGGTGAAGTCCCGATTGAGATCCTTGGTGCGGTCCGGTAGGCCCATAAAGCCATAGGCAATTGTTCATGCCATGTCCGAGGATTATCATGAGTTGTTCGACTGAGAATCCGGATCAAAGTTTTGTTGGTGCTCTCTGCTTTTCCGTTTCCTTGGGGATAATATAGTGTGGAGAAAACTTGTTTGATGCCGTATTCCTCGAGAAACTCTTTCACGTTTTTATTGGCAAAAGGAGTTCCATTATCAGTGATGATGTGCTTAGGAAAGCCGAACCTGCATATTATGTGTTCCTTGATGAAGGCTGCGATCGTGACTCCGGTAGTGCTTCGAAGGGGAATAAATTCAACCCACTTGGTAAAATACTCAGTTGTAGTGATGATGTATTCATACTGCTTCGAAGATGCTGGATTGATTTTCCCTATGATATCCAGTCCCAGCTATATAAATGCCATGGACTATTCACAGAATTCAACGGGAGACAAGGAGTATGGATGAGATTACCATGGACTTGGCATTGATGACACCTCTGAACGTGTGCAGCTGCGTCTTCTTCCATGGTCGGCCAATAGTATTTCTCGTGAATCTGGAGAAATAGTTTCCTTTTTCCTTGATGTTCTCCGTCATGCATTTCCTTTAAAATTGTTAGGATTTCATGCTCAGCTAAGCATCTCAGCAGGTTCCCACCAAAAATTTTGCGGTATAAGATTCCGTCCAGAAAGGAAAATCTTTTATCTCTCTGAATGAGCTTGATTGTTTCCTTATTTTCCAATGGCAGCTCATTGTCCCTAAGGTACTTGATGTAAGGTTCCCTCCAGTCCTCAGCATGGTGAACTGTCAAAGCCTCTAAGTGATGAGGAGGCGTCTGACAATTGGAACAAGATATTTGCAGAGTTCTTGACTGAGCTTCCATAGAAGGCCAATAGTATCCCATCCTTTGAAGCTTTCTGTAAAGTGTTACCACCAACGTCTGTCCGCAGATTTCTTCATGTACGCGTTTGAGTTGCTCACCCGCTTCATCATCTCCGAGGCATCGTGATAAAGACCCATCAGGATTCCGATAGTATAATGCTCCATGAAGCAAGAAGTAATTCTTTAGTTCCTTGAGGCTGACTTTCCCTTCTGAAATAGAATTGCTCAAGTCATGAATAATGGGTGCTCGCCAATCGTTTGTCTGAATGTCTTCTACTTGAGCAAGCCAGGTAGATGATACAACAAGCCTTTATACCATGATTGTTTTCTCCGCTCCTTAGAATTCAAGTTTATAAGCGAGAATTGCTAGACAGTCAGCATGCCTGTTGTTAGTTCGTCCAGTATGGACGATTGTGGCATCGGCAAAATGGGTTAAGATCCGCTGAGCTTCTGTTCTGAATGGTGCGAGCGTGACTTCTTTGAGAGAATATGCTCAGTTCATTTGATTGACCAGTATCTTTGAATCTCCCCTTATCTCAAGGTGTGTTGCTCCTTCTTGCTTGGCCATGGAAAAACCTAATAAGAAAGCCTCATATTCCGCTGAATTGTTGGTGCAGTGATAATCCAGTTTGAATGAATGTGATAAGACTTCACCAGATGGATATACTAGCACTATGCCCGCTCCCCCGGTGTCGTTGCTAGGAGTGGCGGACACGTCAAAGTATAAGAGCCACGTCTCTTCCTTGATGACTAAGACTTCTGGAAACTCGTCAGGCACATCTTCATGTAACATTGTCGTATCCTCACCTGGAAAAGCGGCGAGCAAGTATGCATCTGCTTTGCCTTTGATTGCTTTAGGAGGTACACAAGCTATGTCGAACTCCGACATCTGAAGTAGCCACTTTGCTGGTCTCCCCATCAAGGCGGGCTTTGATAGTAAAAACTTTATATGGTCGGCTTTGGAAACAAGCACAACCTTGTTGGAAAGCAAGTAATGCCTAAATTTCTGGATCGCATGCACAAATGCTAAACACATTCTTTCAGCTTTTGGATATCGGAGTTGAGCATCTCTCGTTGTGCAGCTGAAATAGTAGATTGGACGTTCGATACCTTCTTCATCTTCTTGAGCAAGAAGTGCTCTGATATCCACATCACTGGAAGTTGTGTAAAGTATTAATGGTCGTCTTTGCACCTGAGATTTCATGACAGCAGGTGATAGCAATATCTGCTGTATCTTCTGGAATGCTTCTTGTTGGATGGTCGTCCATGTGAAATTTGCTCCATTCTTTAGCAGAGGAGTGAACGAAGCAATGAGTTGAGCTAATCCAGGAATGAAGCATCGGATATAATTTACCTTGCCCATAAAACTCTGGAGTTCTTTCACAGTGCGTGGAGGAGGCATGGTAGTAATGGCTTTCGTCTTGTCTGGATCGACTTTGATTCCTTCGGCAGTGACCAGGAATCCTAAAAACTTTCCGGAGGAAACACCAAAAGCACATTTCAGAGGATTCATTTTTAATTTGTATTATCTGCATCTTTCAAAAACTTGTCTCAGAACTTCAAGATGGGATGCTCGAGTCTTCGATTTTACCACCACATCGTCGGCATAGTCTTCCACTTACTTGTGCAACATGTCGTGGAATATGTCAATCATGGCTCGTTGGTAAGTAGCACCTGCATTCTTCAATCCAAAGGGCATCACAGTGTAGTGAAAATTCCCGATAGGAGTACGAAATGCGGTCTTGTTGGCATCATGTTCATACATATTGATTTGGTTGTATCCATTGTAACCATCCATAAACGAGAACATACCGTGACCACTGGTTGCATCAACGAGCAATGTTGGATAAAGGAAAATCATCTTTTGGACAACATTTATTCAGGTTCCTGAAATCAACACAACATCTGATTTGACCATTTTTCTTCTTGACAGGAACAACGTTTGCTAACCATGTTGGGTGTTGAATGGGTTTGATAAACCCTGCTGCCAGTAGATTCTGAATCTCGACTTTGATTTGTTCCTCAACTTCGTGTCTGAACTTCCTAGGCGGTTGTTTGACAGCTTTAGATCCAGGAGTGATGTGCAGATGATGAGTAACTAATTTGTCGTCTAGTCCAGACATTTCTTCGTACGTCCAAGCAAAAACATCCTGATATTCATTCAGTAGATTTATCAGTTCCGTCCGTTCCTATGGTGACAACATAGAACTAATTAAAACTGGCCTTGGATCTTCCTCTGTCCCGATGTTAATTGTCTTGAGGTCATCAGTGGTGGAATCACTGCCGTCGTGCAATTTTCGTGGAACATCTTGGACTTCCCCATCGAGTGATCGTTCGCTCTAACATATTTCTTCTGGACGGGGAGACTTTTCATCGTTCTCCCCTGTTAATTGCTAATCCTTGCGTCGGCAGTAAATGATCCTCCCTTCCGCATCATGACTGGATATGAAATTAGGCCCCGGAGTTGAGACCCGGTCCTTGTGGCGCTTGACCGTGTAGCAGATGACTTGATCAGCTTAGCTCCTGAGGATGATAGTTTGTCGGCAACTTCTTCAATGGACTTCCATCTTGGGAGTGGGATAATGTAAATCTTCCTGGGAGGTTCAGGGATGTCCTTTTGAGATTCAAGGAATTCAGCGTCATAGACCGGAGCGTAAGGAGATGATGAAGCTGCGATATGAATGATTTTGTTACTGAGCAGAGCTTTCATGCATTGATGATATGTTGAAGGAACCACTTTATTTTCATGGAGCCACGGTCTTCCAAGTATCATGTGGTAATCAGGTTCTTGTTCGATCACGTGAAATTTGGCCTTTGATTGAATAGGCCCCACCCTCAGGTCTATGTATGCGTATCCATATGTATGGATCTAGCTTCCTTCAAAGCCCGTCATCAAGATGGGATGGCGAACAATTTTACTCTGCGGAAACTTGGCTGCTTTGAGAGTCTTCATAGTAACAATATTTGTGGAAGCACTCGTATCGACAAGAGCTCTCTTAAATTCGGAGTCTCTGATGAAACTGGTCACGTATAAGGCTCGATTATGCCCTTCATCTGCCATACGGTCTTCTTCTCCGAACGTGATATTGTTAATCGAATGCTCAGACGTTATGGATGTTTATTCAACTGCTAGGCATGACGGATCTAGTCGCACGTCAGATGATATTTGGTTGAGTGCAGCGAACGTTTTTGTACGTTGAGCCTTTGAGAAATGCAGGAGTTCACATAGATTCTCAATCAAGTGTGTGACTTCCTGATCCACCGGCTTCTCATATGTAGTGAAACTGTGGTTTGAGGAGAGTTGGTAGAGTTTGGGCGTTCCACCATTTCTGCTCCCAAAAGTCTTGTCAGCTCCACCATGCAGGTGAAGAGGTTATCGATCGCTTCTTACAACCGATTGATGTTTCCGGCCAAAATTCCTTTCCTTCGTGCTAATTCTGCCAATGATGGGATCTCTCCATCAGATGTGTCAATGGAGAGAAAAGGAGTAGTGAAGTAATAATGATGAACGTTACCAGAGTCGTTCAAACGAGTATGAGGAGCGTTGCCTTTTGAAAGATTCTGGGAGAACCTAGAGTTTCTGAATTAGACCTAAGATCAACCATCTTGTGAAAGTTTGAGATTCCAACCGAGAGATTAATCTCCCATTGTGGTCGCCAATCTGTAGATGGGAAAAACGATTTGCTGGTTTTTACGGAATTGAAGAGATGACCGTGCGAAGGAGACTCCTTGAGCCGAGCAAATGCTCAACCTCACACAGATGAACTGCAAGAAGGGGGTACTTTAAGTTCGAGAGATCAATATGTAGGACTCCGTCCTAAACCAAGACAATGGCCTTTCTAGAGTCAATTCGGTCACAAGAGAGGATTGGCTGATCTGTAGGAGGGAAGCTAAGAAATGTGTAAGATCAATGGTGATCGAGATTGTAGGTGTATTGTGTATTCTGCGTAAGAAAGCTCTGAATGATTGAGTTTTACTCAATTGAGAGTGATTGCTCAGACGATGAGTTCGTGTAGACGAAGAATTATCTGTGTGAACATGTCGAGAAATTCTTGTCTGTTTCAATCAGAATTCAGAGACTTTTTATATTACTGAATTGAAAATATCATGATCCCATGAAATGTGACAGTTGCTGGAGTCAAAGAGTGGGGAAGTGGAAAATCGTGTTGAAACCAGTTGCTCATCATGCGGAGACTTGGTTAACTTTCCACCCACTACTTTGCTAACTCCTCCAATTCATTGCACGACTTGCTCACATTCTCATCATGTGTATGAACACATGTGCCGTAGACCGCCAGACCAAAACCCTAGTTAATATCCCCCCATGTGACACGATTGATATCTCGTGAATGTGGAGTCTGCAAGACAGGCATGTATTTAATTAGTCATTTGCTGACTTTATGGGACGATGAGTCCTTGTATTGCTGAGTTGAACATAATTTGCAAATGTTCTGAGACTCATGAATTGAACATGTCTGTTGAGACAAAAAATATCATTGTCGAATAAATGTTGATAACCTGAGAAACTGTGCTGCTGCATCGTTGAATATTAATAGTTGAACCAATATTCCTTAGTCTGAGCAAATATTGCTAGTCTGATGAATTATTGAATATTGATAGCTGAACCAATATTCATGATTTGAACAAATATTGCTCGTATGAGTAAATGCTGCTCGCATGAGCAAATGTTGCTCATTTAATGAATTATTGAATATTGACAGTTGAACCAATATTCTTAACGTGAACAGATATAGTTCATTTGAGCGAATGTTGCTCATTTGAGGAATCATTAGAAACAGGACCAAGATAAACCTTAATCTAAGATACTGGCTGCTGAACCGAGTATAATTAATTAGGATGTTGATCATGGGATCAACATAAAATTATTAGCGTTTGAATCTAGAATTATGAACCTTGGATTCAAAACCCTAATTTTGATCAACTGCTGAATTGATGATAAATTGATAATTTATTGAAAATCATTCATGAAATGGAGAAGGGATCGAATACATGGGATGATGAACCGACCATGTAGAGCCCAGATGCTCAAGTGAGCAAAATGCCAAAGTCTCTTGAAGACCAGTTGGTGAAAGGATGATTAAATGCTGGTTTAATCATTTTTTAAATAGTGCTCACGTGAGCGTAGTGGAACTTGATTATGAAGAGATGGGGACCGACCAAGGGATCATGAGACCGACCCTTGGTGGTCATGGGACCAACTGATGGTCGTTTGAACAAACTCCCAGCTATCACAGAAGAGTTTGGACCCAGCATGAGCAATTAAGCAAATTAGGTCAAAATTATTAAAACATGTGGGACCGACTATTTGCAAGCCTCGGGGCCGTCCTTGATCGGTTAAGGAGACATTCTCGCGTCACCATAATATCCGTGTCTCAGTCCTGAGAGTTTCGATATTTTCCAATGTGCGTTTGAGCAGCATTTTGAGAAATTATGAAGAAATCAGGGATTTTGCTGAAACCGTGAAACTTCATGAGATAAAGGAATAAAATTATAAAATAATGAAGGAATCATGAGGTATGGGACCGGATAGGCCAAGGCATGGACGGCCGGCCAAGGAGCCAGTCCCAAGCCACTTTTTTCTAATTTATAATATTTTCACGATTTTAGGGAAATATCATAAAATCAAGAAATTTGTTGAAACCAAGGAATTTGTTGAAATCAAGGAGTTTCCATGAGATGAGGGAAACATAAAAAATAATAATGATAAAATAAGGGGAGTGACCGGCCAGCTATGGCCCGGTCCCACGGGTTTCCCTAATTTTATATTATTTTCATGAACTTGAGTGAAATTTCATGAATCCAAGGAGTTTGCTGAAACTAGGGAATTTCCTTGAAGTGAAGGAGTTTTCATGGGATGAGGAAACAAATAATATTAAAATAATAAGATATGGGAGTGTGGGACCGGCCACGGCTCGGGAATGGCAAGCCGGCTAGGGGACCCGGTCCCGCAACACCTTTCCTAAATTTTATTATTTCTTTGATATGATGAAACACCATGAGACTGGAGAATTTCCTTGAGACGAAGGATATTTGTTCAAATGAAGTATTTTCATGAGATCAGGGAAAATAATAAAAAATATGATAAAATATAAAATTGGATGTGGGACTGGCCGCGGCACGACCGGACAGCCAGTGGGCCCAGTCCTCAGCGCCTTAATTAATATTTTATTATTCATTATTTTTTTCCTATTTTGCATAGGTTCATCGTTCCTTCGTGTTTTGGAATGCTCGTTTGCGCATTCAGGTGTTCGTTTGTGCATTATTGCCGAGTACACTTGCACCATTTTAGTCGGGGCTTACTCGAGAGCTGCTCAGGTGCGCGCACATTGAATATTTATCACTAACTCGTAGAATTATGCTGGGAAGAACCACAAGTTGAAGTGACGAAATATTACGAAGAATCGTAGAATATTGTTGAATATTCAGTTAAAGATTAGAGATAATTAATTGATGGCTCTATACTAGCAGGCATGCTGTCTATGAGAATTAATTATCTGAGAAATGAGAAATATGAGCTTGTTGAAACGTCATGTTTCCTTTATATAGTCAGGGAAAACCTTGTTGCATCCTGAAGACGTTATTCCTATATACTAGCAGGCATGCTGTCTAGGAGTCGTCCAATCTTTCGATTCCATATAGAAATAATTACTGATATTGCTCAGTATTCATGAGATGTGCCGTTGCCTCAGCTGAGAGACTACACATCTACATATACTCTGAGAGACAGCCTTCTCAGTCAGAGATTTTATGGCATGAGCTTTCATGCTTCAATAAGAGACATGAGCCTCAATACTCATCTGATTGCCGGATCAGGAGCATGTATAATTATGGTTTTACGATTTTAACCCTTGTCGAAAATCCACCATCTACAGTTAGATCGAAACTTAGCTTGTTACACACAAATGAAATGCACGTTTTAGGTTTGTCTAACCATACCCAAACATGTACATTTAGTTGGTTCAACAGTAGTTAACCAAATGGTTAGCCATATGAGCACTTTTATATCAACCATATTCTTCTTTACCACAACTAGTTCAAATGACTCAAATGAACTAGTTAGAGATTTGTTCAATTGCATAGATCTTATAGAAGTATACAAGACATAATCGAAGCAAAAACAAATTGATTCACTCGAATAAATTCATGAACTTTATATCCACGGTTTGCAATTATGCATTCCTTAGTTTATATAAGTTTGAGTTCACGAATAACCGTTTTTAGAAAATAACCAACCTAAGTACGCGGAATGGTACGCGGACTTAAGTACCCGGAATAAGCTTGATTTCAGTTCACAAAATCCAGCAGATTTTCACGGGACGTAAACTTTCGATGGTGCGTGTACTTTAGTTCCGGTTTTCCTGGGCAGCAAAGTACACATATGTTGGTTCAAGGAATAAGGACTTATACATATATGTGTTGCCACACAATGCTTATATCCAACATTGGTTATATAATCTAAACTCTCATTTCAATCATTGAAACATTCTTAGATGACGTTATATAGTTGTTATTCACAAACCATTTTTCGTCAAAGCCATTTTCAAGTAATTGAAACTAATATGACTTTCGTCACTAGTAAAGATGAACTTGGCCAAAGCGAAAGCTTACCAACACATATTTCGAGAAATAGATAAGCGAGATAAACTCGGCTCGAAATAGAAAATCTGTATAATCATAGTTTATATATCAATATGACTTTTGTCTCAAGATAGGAGATAGAGTAGATAGACTTTTGAGTGATAGATAAGTTCAAGTCTTCACATACCTTTTAGTCGATGAAGTTCCACAAGTTCCTTGAGTAGTTCTTCGTCTTTGTATGATGATCGCTATGGAGTCTTGAGCACAACTACACTTTATATCCTGGTTCGAGACTTAGATAATAGTAGACTATAAATTAAGACTTATAGTTTTGATCACTAAAATTGACAAACATGCTTGAGATAGCAACGCATGCGAGTTCGACCGAGCAGTGCTCTAACAATCTCCCCCTTTGTCAATTTTAGTGACAAAACTATCAATACATATGGAATACAAAATAAATAAATAAACTTTGCAGCTTCTCTTCCACATGTCTGATCTCCTTGGTTCTTGATTATTACTCGAAATATTCGTCGCTTCCAAGTACTCCAATGATTTCAAAGGTTGTAAGTTTAGCATCATCGTTGTTGAAAATCCGTAGCTATAATAATGAGAAAATAAGAATTATCAATCTTTGTTACACAATGTCATAATATTATTACACAACAAAGTTCAATTGTATCACAACTTCGACAACAATACTATGGTGATATGTATCACTCCCCCTTAGTCAATACTCCATCTCACATGGAAACCACTCCCCCTTACATAATGATCCGAAAATATTTATAGTGTGAACTACATTAATTCTCTCCCTTTTTGTCAATAAAATTGGCAAAGGTACGAAAACTAGTGGGATCCTAATGAAATTTCCATACAGACATTTCATGACCAAAAGCAAGCACATATCAACTTTTTAGATGCAATCATAAAGCCGAAGCTAAATGCTTTCATCAAGGAGTTTATAAAGATACAAGATAACCCCTATAATATTCCACAGCCGCACTCCCCACAAAGATTTGGCTATTAAGCACAGGTTCAGTTAAGAACTCTCCCCCATAAAATGGCATTCAACAAGAACGACTTAATTTCACAAGAAAAGAAGGATTTCTTTGGACATAACAAATCACATAAGAATATGAATTTGAATCCAAAAATACTCAATTAAATTAACCACAAGAAAACCCATGATTAATTTAATCGGAAATATCAACATAAAAGAACTTACGGAGCAACAACTAAAAGAACCAAAAGAGAATGATTAATTTAGTTGGTTATGATCGACATAAGGAACCTTACGGAGCAACAACTAAGTTGATCAAAACAGAATGATCAACCAAGTCGGTTGTGCTCAACATAAGAAACCTTGTGGAACAAATACAGTATATGCACAAAAAACTGGATCGGAGATCGACCAAATACTGCGGAATAGACAAGGATTCATCATATTCTCCATCACTATTTTCACAATGACATACAATAGACATAATCTTCATAAGCAAAAGTTTTATCCTTTCTTCCATCAAAATATTACATAAAAGGCTTTAACTTTTGTAATGTCAAAAGTTCATTCATTCTTTTATCAATACATGCATATCGACATACGAAAGACTTAACTTTTGACAAAGTATGGGACAATCATAGTTCACGGACGCAAACACATATATTCCATAACATATTTGCAATATATAAAACCATAATGATTAATACTGCAAAAATCATCTTCCAAACAATTTTTAGAATTTAAACAAATAAACCTAAAAACAATGAAGATGAAAACGTTGTGTAATCACAATAATGGCTATTCCAAACTCTAGTTATTCTTCCTAAAAACATAAGAATAAAATTCTCATAAGAATATTTACTAGACAAAATAAAATCAACAATCTAAATAACAAGGACAGGCTCCTAAACCATCAAAACCAAACACGAACTGAAATCACATAGACGTTTCGGAATCCTCACGAGCCTTGAGTTCTTTGAGCTTGTGATTGAAAACATCCAGTGCATATTTAGAGAAGATATCCTCATTGAGAAGATCTTTAACATGTGTCTTTATGGGACCAAGGTCAGAAGTTTTTAGAGCATTTCTCGGTCGAACTCGCATGTGTTGCTATCTCAAGCATGTTTGTCAATGTTAGTGATCAAAACTATAAATCTTGATTTCTAGTCTACTACAGCTAAGTCTTGGACTAGGATACGAAGTGTAGTTGAGCTCAAGAACTCCATGGAGATCATCATACAGGACGAAGGACTAATCAAGGAAATGGTGGAACTTCATCGACTAAAAGGTATGTGGAGACTTGAACTTATATATCAGTCAAAATTCTATCTACTTTATCTCCTATCTTGAGACAAAAGTCGTTTTGCTATATAGACTTTGATTATAAACATTTGCTATTCTGAGCCGAGTTTATCTCGCTTATCTATTTATCGAAATATGTGTTGGTAAGCTTTCTCTTTGGCCAAGTTCATCTTTACCTAGTGATGAAAGTCATGTTAAGTTTAAATCACTTGAAAACGTCTTTGACGAAAAATGATTTGTGAATAACAACTATATAACGTCCTATAAGAATGTTTCAATGATTGAAATGAGAGTTTAGATTATATAACCAATGTTGGATATAAGCATTGTTTGGCAACACATATATGTATAAGTCCTTATTCCTTGAACCATAGTATGCTTACTTTGTTGATCAGGAAAACCGGAACAAGAGTCCGTGAATTCAGTCTGCGAATTATTGGAGGTTCTCATCCCGAGAAAATCTGCTGGAGTTTGTAAACTCCTTCCGGGTACTTAAGTCCGCGTACTTGAGTTGGTTATTTCTAAAAACGATTATATGTGAACTTATACTTATATAAACTAAGGAATGCAATTTGCAAACCGTGGCTATAAAGTTCATGAATCAATTCGAGTGAATCAAATTGTTTTTGCTTCGATTGTGTCTTGTATACTTTTATAAGATCTAAGCAATTGAACAACTCTCTAACTAGTTCATTTGAGTCATTTGAACTAGTTATGGTGAAGAAGAATATGGTTGATATGAAAGTGCTCATGTGGATAACCATTTGGTTAACTATTATTGAACCAACAAATGTACATGTTTGGGTACGGTTACACAAACCTAAAATCGTGCATTTCATTTGTGTGTAACAAGCTAAGTTTTCGATTTAACGTTTGAAAGATATTATCTTGAATCTAATCAGGTTTTCCTCTAACGGTGAATATTGAATGCTTTGTTACTAAGCTAACATTGATTGCAAAACCCTGATTTGAAAGATTATATAAGGGAGAACTCTAGCAACTGGGAAACCTAATCCCCACACCTCCTGTGTGATACTAGTTGTATAAGTTAGAGTCGATTATCCTTTAACCTTAGGTTTCTTCGAGACCCTGTAGGTTAACGACTTGAAGACTTCATTGTGATTGTGAAGCCAGACGAATACTACTTTATCGTAGTTGTCTTATGATCTTGATGTTTCTATCGTACGAGTACAATCATAAAGATTGGATTGAGATTGATATCTCCCATAGGAAAGATATAAAAGTAATCACAAACATCTTCGTCTTATCGTTTGTGATTCTACGATATCTTCTTTCTCCGCGTCGATTAAGATTATTGTGAGGTGATTGATAATACTGAGTTGTTCTTCGGGAATATAAGTCTGGTTAATCAATTGGTTCCTGTTCACCTTTATTTATCAAAATACGGAACAAAACTCATAGGTATTTCTGTGGGAGACAGATTTATCTATTACCGTAGACTTTTTTGTGTGATACAGATTTGTTTATTAAAGTCTTCGACTTTGGGTGGTAGCAACTCTTAGTTGTGGGTGAGATCAGCTAAGGAAATCAAGTGCGTAGTATCCTTCTGGGATCAGAGACATAAGGAGCGTAACTGTATATTGGATCAGTATGAGATTGATTGGGGTTCAACGACAGTCCAGACATAAGTTAGCTTCTAGTAGGCTAGTGTCTGTAGAGGCTTAATACAGTGTGCGTTCAACCTGGACTAGGTCCTGGGGTTTTTCTGCATTTGCGGTTTCCTTGTTAACAAAAATTCTGGTGTCTGTGTTATTTCTTTTCTGCATTATATTTTGTTATATAATTGAAATATCACAGGTTGTGTGTTTGAATCAATCAATTGGAAATCCGACCTGGTTGTTGATTGAAATTGATTGATCCTTGAACAGTGGTCTTTGGTATCGTTCAAGTGATTTCTCTTGTATTCAATTAGACTCGCAGATTTCTATTTGCTTCAGTAAGTATTGAATCAAGAAAGAGATATACTTTATTAAGATGGAGTCTAGTTGATTCTCTTGAAAGTTTATTGGAATTAGTCCATACAGATTGCTAATCGAAATATTGGGTGTGGTTGTTGTACCCACGCTTTTTCAGAAGGAACATTTTTCAACTCAGTTCTTAACACATCAAGACTCTTCAAAGTATCAACGAGCTGCATTTTTGCTTCCTCAAGATATTTAAGAAAATCATGAACCACTTCAGCAGAAACCATATCCTCATTCTCAACATCCTGATGTGTATAGGCATAGTAACATGAGGCATTAGGATGATCATCTTATACTATGGTTCTTTTCTTCCTCCCTTTGGACTCAAAACCAATACCTTTATCAAGAAAGCCTCTCGCAAAACCACCAGAAAGTGAAGATGAAGAGGACGACATTCTTGACAAACCACAAAATAACCCATAGTATGCGTACGATACTCAGGAATTTGGTATTTATATGGTTTCTTAGCGAAGTTAATTTTTAGTGTTTTCAAAATTGATTCGTAATAGCAACACGGGTACCCGTACGAACACAACTCGACCCACGGAAATTAAGAACACAACAACAAGTCGTATTTTTTGACATAAAGAATTTTTTGCTACGTGAAGAATTTTCACAAAGATTTATGGCTCAATAAATTTTATATCTTCTTAAAGAAACAATTAGAGCACAAACGTAGCAGGCAACATAGTTGCAAAGAAAAACTTCTTTGAAAACAAGAAGGCAAAACGAAGAACCTCTTTAAACATAGCTAATACTTAAGCAAAGTTGTCTGTAGACAATAGTTTAGCTATAAACGATAAGAAAATAACTCAACTAAACAGAAAACAATTTTGACAGAAGTATACCTGATTATTAATACAACTTACCAACAGGATTTTTATGAGTAAGTTCTCAACCCTTGTGATTAATTAGCACAAGAATGAGCTCTCAGCTCATTAAATGAACGAAGTTCATGGTTGAGTTTCTTTTTCCTTTCAAGTCTAGGAAAGAATCTCTTTTTGACGTGAAAAATTATCATAAAACTTACTGTCATCAAAATACGAGACATAGTTTGAGTTCTTACCAGAAGAATTTTGACTTGAGGAGGTTGACAACCTGTTGAAAATGTCTTTATAACTTTCAATTATCTCCTTCGGGTTATTTCTCATATCATCATTTTTTCTCCTTTCTCCTGGAATTTTGTTCACATCAAAGGTAATGTTATCTCCTCTTTTATCAGAAGAAAAGACTTGATCTTTCCTTGGACGATTTTTGTTAAGACGTCTGTTCTGCTTCTGAGTATTCGAGGAACTCATTGAACTGACTTTATTGTTAGCATACACAGGGTAAGTACGAAAACCAATTGGTTTAGACATACGAATGTCAGTTACAACTTTGAGAATTAAGTCGAAGGTGTGTTGAAGTCGAACAATGGAATTTTTATTCAACCCATAGTTTCTCTTTAGCTTAACAGGCCCTCTTGAATCACAAAAGAGACATACTTTCTGATCATGAGGGTGATTAGAAAGTTTCTTCTTAACATCATCGTTTGAAGATTTTTCCTCCCATGTGATATGCAACATCCTTGATTATAAGAGACTATGGGCACCTCTTTTCCAATAGAAGGTAATTCCGATTTTTCTTCTGGAACTGGATATCTCTCAGTTGCAATCGAAGTAGATGGTGTAGAGGACTTTTTGAAACATCCTTGAATTGAGAGTTTATTCAAGCGATGTTCAATTTCCAAAACATCATTTTAAAGGCGTTCCTCAAGTAGGATACGTGAAGACTGAACTTCAGCGTATTTGAAATTTCAGTCTCTTACTACACCAAGAAGAACATTGACATGGTTTTTCAACCGATTAAATCTATCATCTTGGATTCTAACAAGATTTAGAATCAGTTCACTCTCTTCAACTATTTACCTTTCATTAGTAGAGATAGACTCTTTTGACGGGTAATCGGAATAACACATGTCAGTGTCTGTCTGTCTCATCAGAACACTAAGTTCGTCTATATTTGAGATTGAAGAATCTTTCTCTTTAATAGATATAATAGAGACAAAAATTTTATTTCTGGTGATACGTTTATCAGAGATAATACTCTTGTCCATAGAGTCAGATCGCTACAAACACAGACTTATAAGGTTTTTAAACGTGTTTGCCTGCTCTGATACCAATTGAAAAAGCGGGGGTCTAACAACCGCACCCAATATTTCGCTTAGCAATCTGTATAGACTAACTCCAATATACTTTTAAGAGAATCAAATACACAGTCAGACTCAATCTTATTAAAAGTATATCAAAGAGTTATATCTCACTTTCTCGATTCAATACTTACTCAAGCAAATAGAAATCTGCGAGTCTAATTGAATACACGAGAAATCACTTGAACGGTACCAAAGACCAATGTTCAAGGATCAATCAATTTCAATCGACAACCAAAGGTTGGATTTCTCAATTGATCGATTCAACGCACAAACTGTGATATTTCAATTATATAACAAAATATAATGCGGAAAAGAAATAACACAGACACCAGAAGTTTTGTTAACGAGGAAACCGCAAATGCAGAAAAACCCCGGGACCTAGTCCAGATTGAAAACACACTGTATTAAGCCGCTACAGACACTAGCATACTACAAACTAACTTCGGTCTGGACTGTAGTTGAACCCCAATCAATCTTACATTGATTCAAGGTACAGTTGCGCTCCTTACGTATCTGATCCCAGCAGGATACTACGCACTTGATTCCCTTAGCTGATCTCACCTATAACTAAGAGTTGCTACGACCCAAAGTCGAATACTTTAATAAACAAATTTGTATCACACAGAAAAGTTTACGGTAATGGATAAATCTGTCTCCCACAGAAATACCTACGAGTTTTTGTTCCGTCTTTTGATAAATCAAGGTGAACAGGAACCAATTGATAACCCGAACTTATATTCCCGAAGAATAACCTAGAATTCTCAATCACCTCACAATAATCTTAATCGACTAGCGAAAGAAGATATTGCGGAATCACAAACGATGAGACGAAGGTGTTTGTGACTTCTTTTATATCTTTCCTATCAGATAAATCAATCCCAAGTCAATCTTACGATTGTACTCAGATATGATAGAAATAACAAGATCAGATCACACAACTACGGAGAAAATAGTTGGGTCTGCCTTCACAATCCCAATGAAGTCTTCAAGTCGTTAACCTACAGGATCTCGAGAAGAAACCTAAGGTTAAAGGAGAATCGACTCTAGATAATACAACTAGTATCACACAGGAGTTGTGGGGATTAGGTTTTTTTCCCCAGTTTTTAGAGTTCTCCTTTATATAGTCTTTCAAATCAGGGTTTGAAATCATTGTTAGCTTAGTAACAAAGCATTCAATATTCACCGTTAGATGAAAACCTGATTAGATTCAAGCTAATATCTTTCAACCGTTATATCGAAACTTAGATTTTTACACACAAATGAAATGCACGTTTTAGGTTTGTGTAACTGTGAATACCAATATTCTGTGGAGCACGTGTCACGATCTTAGTGTCCGCATACAAGATAACTGTGTAGCACTTGATATACAGAGCAATCCAAGCGACGGAGGATACTTTCGTAGATCTGCTTTATCTTGTCCCAAGAAGGGATACCTCGACGGCTAAGATGAAAATAGTAAAAGCCTAGTCTATGAGGAGCAGCTGGCGAAGGGACAGAGGTAGATGACATTCTAATCAGCATTAAATGCACAAATCTCTTATCTACACGCACAATCAAAGCACCTGAAGAGAGATGATGTGGCGGTACCAGATTGGCAGAGGCTGGCGGTGAACGAAGGTACAATCTGTATTAAGGTTCGGAAGTTCCCGAAGGAACGTGGGTCAGCTGAGGTGGCAAAGTTCGACTGGAGAAAGCACGTGGCGAATGAAGGTACCATGGTACGGAAGGTATATTAGGAAATGATGTACCCAAAGACAGCGAAGATATACCCGGAGCAGAAGGGGCTATAAATACCAAGCCTCACCAACAAAATAAGGGCATTCAATACCTAGGAGAGAAGATATGGTCTTAAGCTTATACCTCTTTAATGTTTAGAACTTAAGTATTTACTTCAACTTGAGTTCTCTCTATTACTTTGGGAAGCATTTAAGATCTTTGTAACCATCATAACATAATACAAAATAATCACTCATTACCCCGTGGACGTAGACCAAAGTCGAACCACGTAATCTCTTGTGTCTCATGATAACTTAGTTCCTTTTACATTATATTTGTGTTCTTTGTTATTATTGCGATCTTGAGTATATTATACTACTTTGCATTATCAGTTCAACAGAGGCATCAATACTACTTAGTATCCGATTCTCTGAGCTGTATACATTACTTAGACTATGGGAAAACGAGTAGTCACAGTTTGGCGCTAGAAGGTTTTGCCCACCAGATTTAGTTTTTATATTCCGTCATTTACTTTACTTACACATCTTCTAAAACTAAGAGATTTGAGTTCATCAACGACGAATCTCACTCCCTAGTGATTAGTTCGTCCATTGCTTTCGCAAGTTATTTAAGTTCATAGCCTCTAAATACTAGCAATCTCACAGATCTACAAAAGTTTTTACAAAAACACACCCACAAAACGTCAAAATTTTTGTTTTGTAGTAAGTTAGCCTTTTCCGACGAAACTTCCATTAGATCTGAGTACCTCTGACTTCAGAGGAATCTCAGTGAGATTTTTAAGGAAAAAAGATCTTCTAAAGCATTTAATAACCTTGTTTTTTGGGAGATCTGACACCCCTTTTCTAATTGGTTTTCAACGTTTAAGGTTGTTTCTTCCAAGGGTGTCATAAAAATTTAATACCCGTCTTTCAAAACGTATGAAAAAGTGAGGGTCTAATAACCACAACCAATATTTCGTTTGGAAATCTAAATAACCACAATCAAGTAGACAGTTAGACTCAATCTATAAAAAGTATATCAAAGAGTTTTATATCTATATCTCTTGATTCAATCCGAAATCAGCAAATAGGGATTTGCGAGCCCGATTGAATATAAGAGGATTAACTTGAACGGTACCAAAGACCAATGTTCAAGTGTCAATCAATTCACTCAACAACCCTAAGGACGGATACAAGAACTGATTGATCTTAATGTACAACCTGTGATATTTCTATTATATAAATAAAATATAATGCGGAAAAGAAATAACACAGACACCAGAATTTTGTTAACGAGGAAACCGCAAATGCAGAAAAACCCCGGTACCTAGTCCAGAATAAACACACACTGATTAAAAGATGTTGCACCAATTTCCTACTACCTATTCGGACTAGATGTAATACCTGCTTCAGCACTTATAGAACTCCTAACAGAATACTGATTCTCTTTAGGAACTCTTCACACAAATCTTCTAGCAGAACCCAAAGTTCTCTTTATAAGATACACCAACACGATTGAAACGATTTGATATTATGTTTGCACAAAACACCGGTTTGATTTCCCTTTAGATGTAAATCAAGATTTTGGAAATCTTGTGTTTATTTTGATAAAAACAATTACTAGGTAAAAGTAATATCAAAACAAACTTGTAGATTAGGGTTTTAACTTACAATCAGTATGCGTACACACAAGGAGTCCATGAACCTGATTTCCGTAAGTAAACTTGGGTGATTCCAAAGATCAATTTCCAAGTTAAGAAAACCCTAATAATTCTACAACAAGAACAACTAGAATAAATCTAGAGATATCTTTCTTAAAACTTCTTAAGGACTTTTACGAGATACCTTAGTCGAAGTTTTCTTTCTAGCTTCCGATTTCGACTAACAAGTGTTGGTATACGATCGAAAACTGAAATCTATCAAAACCTAGGGTTTATGATCAACAACTCTTGAATGGTTTTATATCAGAAGAGAACCTTAGAATAGACAAGTGGTGAAAAATCTAGATTACAAGTTGTGTGATCAATCACGAAGATTAAATCCAACTCGGCTTTGTGATCTCCAACACAAAGACTTTTATCTCACTCTTGTTCACGAAGAACAGAAGACATGGAAACAACCTGCAAAGCTTACGCCAATTTTCCAAAGGGGATGAAAAACGTATAAACTCACGAACCATTTATTTGTAGTGAAAAATAGCTTGGAAGCTAAGCAAAGCTATTTTCCTTTTTCAAGACTCTCCCAATTATGGGAGTCTTTCCTAAGTTATAAATATTATGCATAAATAATTAATTAGAAAATATTTATTTATGTGAATAAATCACATTTTAACTTAGGCAGAAATTAAAAGTTATCACAAACACTTTAATATGGTAATCAAATATGTTTGGATTAACAGTCATCTTGCCTAGACAAGGAAACATCACCAACTTGACCAAAAATAGCTTTTAGTCACGTAATTGGGCCCAAGTCCATGAACTACTACAAACAGCCCATGGATTGTTTCCTACTAACGAACTTTAATAAATCACTCATAACTTCATCGTTATAAATCGGAATTGAGTGATTCTTGGCTCGTTGGATTCATAAGCTCATTCACTATAACATGATATTCTTTACAAGAATAAAGGTTATTGTCTCCAAGGTCATGAATCAAATAACCTCAAGTATATATACATAGATGTACATTTACCGTCATCGGAATTGTTCCATAGAGTGAGCATATATCTTGATAGATTAGAAAGGTAGAATTGAACAAGAATCCAAATGAAATCAATTACATAACTTTTTTGATAAAGTACTTGTTGATGTCTTCTTGTAGTCTTCAATCTTTAAGGATAGCTTCGATTCAACTTATTAGACCTAATCTAGTCCGAAACTATCTTTAATATGCTAAATCAAGGATGCATTTTGGAAACTAAAATTGAAGACTAACTTGAAATACCAACGCTAGTGGGTTCAACCGAGCAGTGCTCTAACAATCTCCCCCTTTGTCAATTTTAGTGACAAAACCATTTTACATATGGCTTGTACTTGTTAAAAGCAAAATCGACAATCTTGATTTCATTGGTTCTTCAACTCTTCATGTGTTCATCATGTACTTGTTGAAGATCCATCATAGTATTATTACACAACATCAAAGTTTCATTGTATCACAACTTTGACAATAATACTACGGTGATATGTATCACTCCCCCTTAGTCAGTATTCCATCTCAACATGAAAACCACTCCCCCTTACATAATGATCCGTAAACCATATGTATATGTAGTGTGAACTACAAAATAATTCTCCCCCTTTTTGTCAATATAAATTGGCAAAGGTACGAAGACTAGCGGGATCCTCATGAAATTTTCACGGAGCCACTTCATGACCAAAAGAAAGAAGCATATCAACTTTGTTTAGACGATATCACAGAGTCGAAACTTAGTAACTTCATCAAGGAGTTTATAAAGATACAAGTAACCCCTTCATGTTCCAAACCCGCTTCTCCCTACGAAGATATGACAATTAAGCACAAGTTGATTATACATAAATATGTTTCCACAACAATGCTTATGTCCATCATTGATTATGTAATCTAAACTCTCATTTCATCATTGAAACATTCTTAGAGGACGTTATATAGTTGTTACACCATTTATCGTCAAAGCAATTCTCAAGATGATTGAAACATATCATGACTTTCTTCACATGGTAAAGATATACTTGATCGAAGCGAAAAGCTTACCAACACATATTTCGAGAAATATATAAGCAATTTAGACTCAGCTCGAAACAATAAATTGTTCCTCATATTCAGAAATTACTCAACACAATATGTGCGCCCCAATTCTTTTGCAATCCTCACCGCATTTAATAGGGCTTCTGGTGAGGATGCACTTTCAACACAATCAGGTTGTGTTGAGGTGAGCAAAATCTTGCTCACGACAGGTATTCGAAACAAAATCAAATATGGAATCTAGGAATTTAACAACTTCCTTGAAACTTTCAATAACTGTTCCATACCCTTTTAAGATGTTATCCCTTGTCGAACTCTTGTCTGGGAGATCCTTCTTAATATTACTCGTTGCTTTATTGGTCTTCTTTGGTACCCATTTCTGAGCAGCTTTTGAAGCAACGTATTTATTTTTCTCCCCAATATAATTATGGAACTTTTTGGGGGGAATATTGAAAAAACTAATATTATGAGACTCAGTTTTTCTCCAGTTTGGAACATCAGATCTTGTCATCTTAACAGAATAAGATCTAGTTTTATCTCGTTCAAGAAATCTGCAATTCCTTTGCAAGTGACCTGGTTTTCCACAATAAAAACAATGTTTAGTAGAATGGAAAAAGTTATGTTTAGTGTTACTTTAATGTTTATATGCTTGCTTTGGATCTTGACAGAATTTCCTCTTTTCGTTGTCGGAAGCTCATAGAGATACTTAATTTTGTCAACCGTGAAAGGTTTTGGTTGAGAAGAAACTTTAGCTTTGACAAATTTTACCTCTTTGCAAATACCATGAGCGTCTATTCCTTCATAGCCCAATCCTCATATATCACGATGAATTCTACATGCTCCCAATATCGAGGTTAATTTATCTGAGCTGCTATTTTTAGACAAACTCTCTTTTAAGCTCAAGTTTTCTTCTTCCAAACTTTTGACCTTCTCAACCGCAATAATTAGATCATTCTTGGATGATTCACATTGAACTTTGAGATCTTCTCATTCTGAATCAAATAACAAGTTCATCTCAATGTTTTCCAAGTTATCTAGCTTTGCTTGAAGAATAATTTCCCGATTATGACCTTCGGCAATTTCTTCTTTAAGATTTTGTGTTTCGTTGAGATAATCTCTTGTACCACTAGAATCAAGTTGGTCTTGCAAGTATTTATTTCGACTACGAATTCTGTCATATTTAACTTTCTCACTGAAAATGGTGTTTTCAGCTTCCGAGAGTTTTTTATGACTTTCTTTAAGAAGGTTATTAGCAATTGGATCCACATGGAACACTTCTTCGTCAGAATCAGAATCAGTATCCGCCAGAATTTTTCCAGAAGCTAATGCAACCTCGCCATCCAACTCTTGGGGATTATAAAATTCAGGTCCATCATCAAGAGTAGGCAAATCTGTTGCATATGCCGATTGTCTGCGGCTCCAGCTAGGACATACTGAAGACAAGTGCCCGAAACCACGACAGTTATAGCATTGTACATCATCCTTAGGAGATGTTACACTTTTAGAAAAACTCTTTTTCCTGTCTCTCAAGAATTTTCTAAATTGTCGTGGAGTAACATCCTTAGTATCTGGCAAACCAGATTTATCCTTAGAGGATTCAGAATTGTTTGCAGCTTTAAGAGAAATCACCTCTTTTCTTGCGTGTTCATTATCAAATATCTCTAACTTTCCAGCAAGAGTATTTCTGGAGAGTGTAGAAAGATCGTTTCCTTCTTCAATGAATGTTTCTTAGACTCGTATCTTGATGGTAGAGACCTGAGAATTTTGCACAAAATATCTCAGGAATAGTTCTTCCTAACGCAAATGAGGAGTTAACTATTTGAGAAAGTCTTTAGTTAAACTCATCAAAGGTTTCATCATCAGACATGCGAAGGTTTTCCCAGTCAGAAGCTAGATTTTGAAGCCTTGCTTCTTTCTCTGCGGCATTCCCTTCGAATACGGTTTCTAAGATATCCCAAGAATCTTTAGATTTATTACACGTAGTAATGTGGTGCTGAAGATCTGGGGTAATGGCGTGGATGATCGCATTTAATCCTTCAGAGTTTTTCTTTGCAACAAGAATCTCAAGATCATTATAATCACTAATATTCTTTTCAACAGTTACACCGTCTACTGTAACTGATGAAGGATCATAGCCATTAACAATACGAACCCATGATTGAAAATCTCGCGCTTGAATGAAAAAACGCATATCAATATTCCACCATAAATAGTTCGTGCCATCGAAGACTGGCGGTACGTTTATAGAGATAGCACCTCTGTCCAGAGAATCAGATTGCTACAAACACAGACTTATGAGGTCTTAGCGTGTTTGCCTGCTCTGATACCAATTGAAAAAGTGAGGGTCTAACAACCACACCCAATATTTCGTTTGGAAATATGAATAGACAAACTCCAATATACTTTCAAGAGAATCAACTAGACAATTAGACTCAATGTATAAAAAGTATATCAAAGAGTTTTATATCTCTATCTCTTGATTCAATCCGCAATCAACAAATAGGGATTTGCGAGCCCGAATGAATATAAGAGGATTAACTTGACCGGTACCAAAGACCAATGTTCAAGTGTCAATCAATTCACTCAACAACCCTAAGACCGGATACAAGAACTGATTGATCTTAATGTACAACCTGTGATATTTCTATTATATAAATAAAATATAATGCGGAAAAGAAATAACACAGACACCAGAATTTTGTTAACGAGGAAACCACAAATGCAGAAAAACTCCGGGACCTAGTCCAGAATAAATACACACTGATTAAAAGCTGTTACTACCAGTTTCCTACTACCTATTCGGACTAGATGTAATACCTGCTTCAGCACTTATAGAACTCCTAGTAGAATACTGATTCTCTTTAGGAACTCTTCACACAAATCTTCTAGCAGAACCCAAAGTTCTCTTTAGAAGATACACCAACACGATTGAAACAATTTGATATGCACAAAACACCGGTTTGATTTCCCTTTAGATGTAAATCAAGGTTTTGGAAATCTTGTGTTTATTTTGATAAAAACAATTACTAGGTAAAAGTAATATCAAAAAACTTGTAAAGTAGGGTTTTAACTTACAATCAGTATGCGTACACACGAGGAGTCCATGAACCTGATTTCCTTAAGTAAACTTGGGTGATTCCAAAGATCAATTTCCAAGTTAAGAAAATCCTAATAATTCTACAACAAGAACAACTAGAATAAATCTAGAGATATCTTGTTTAAAACTTCTTAAGGATTTTTACGAGATACCTTAATCGAAGTTTTCTTTCTAGCTTCCGATTTCGACTAACAAGTGTTGGTATACGATCGAAAACTGAAATCTATCAAAACCTAGGGTTTATGATCAACAACTCTTGAATGGTTTTATATCAGAAGAGAAAACCTTAGAATAGACAAGAGGTGAAAAACCTAGATTACAAGTTGTGTGATCAATCACGAAGATTAAATCCAGCCCGGCTTTGTAATCCCCAATACAAAGACTTTTATCTCACTCTTGTTCACGAAGAACAGAAGACATGGAAACAACCTGCAAAGCTTACGCCAATTTTCCAAAGAGGATGAAAAACGTGTAAACTCACGAATCCTTTATTTATAGTGAACAATAGCTTGGAAGCCAAGCAAAGCTATTTTCTTTTTTCAAGACTCTCTTAATTATGTTAGTCTTTCCTAAGTTATAAATATTATGCATAAATAATTAATTAGCAAATATTTATTTATGTGAATAAATCACATTTTAACTTAGGCAGAAATTAAAAGTTATCACAAACACTTTAATATGGTAATCAAATATGTTTGGATTAATAGCCATCTTGCCTAGACAAGGAAACATCACCAACTTGACCAAAAATAGCTTTTAGTCACATAATTGGGCCCAAGTCCATGAACTACTACAAACAACCCATGGATTGTTTCCTACTAACGAACTTTAATGAATCACTCATAACTTCATCGTTATAACTCGGAATCAAGTGATTCTTGGCTCGTTGGATTCATAAGCTCATTCAGTATAACATGAGATTCTTTACAAGAATAAAGGTTATTGTCTCCAAGGTCATGAATCAAATAACCTCAAGTATATATACATAAATGTACATTTACCGTCATCGGAATTGTTCCATAGAGTGAGCATATATCTTGATAGATTAGAAAGGTAGAATTGAACAAGAATCCAAATGAAATAAATCACATACCTTTTTTGATGAAGTACTTGTTGATGTCTTCTTGTAGTCTTCAATCTTCAATCTTTAAGAATAGCTTCGATTCAACTTCTTAGACCTAATCTAGTCCGAAACTATCTTTAGTATGCTAAATGAAGGATGCATTTTGGCAACTAAAATTGACAACTAACTTGCTACTCTAACAATGTCATTTCAGTCCTTTTTCTGAAAAGCGCTGCTTAGCCGTCTTCTGTGTCAGAGCATTAATTTCTACTTTTGACGAAGGCACCCAAGTAGCAAAATTCTGTCGTTTTTTCTGTGACCACAGGATAAAAAATACGAAGGTATGCAGAAACCAAGAGATATACCAACAAGCTCACGGCCAGCAGTTAGACGAGGGAGATCTCAGAAGACGCCTCAAGCAAACCAAAGAACCGAAGCAGAGGACGGCCAAAGTGAAATAGCAAGAAGAACGATTGCTAACAAATCGCCTATTCCTGCTGAAGGGATGGGGCAAACATCGGGAGCTCAACCACGTTACGTCATGTTTTTACCGGGGCATCCCACCATTATGAAGCCACCTGCAGCCAACACAGGATTACCTAGAACCTTAGTTCCTACGGGATGAGGGTTGGGAAACTTAACTCCGATCCAAATCGATCCAGACGCACCGGTCATAGAAGAAGGAGTGGATAACTCTGAGGATCCGGATGACAACACTCCTCAGGGTGGTGGAATCCACGACGAAGAACAAATGGCAACACAAGTGGCAGCCTTGATATTCCGTAACAAGGAGCATGAGGATGCAATACACGAGATGGCCCAGGAGAACCAGAACCTTAAAGACATGCTAGACATACATATCAAAGGTTCTCAAATTCACCCTCCGTTAAAAAGGCGTGACAACGGAGCTATCTCAGGAAGACGAAGGGTGGATCTTAATCCACCAAAGGCTAACCCACCTAAGGGAGCCAGGATAACGCACCACGATCCAGACGAGATGGATTCAACCTACAATCCCTCTCAATCCTACTACGATGAGGCATTTTCCAGAGATGCTCATAAGGTAAACATGGTTATGGATCAAATGGAGAAGATGCGGAAAGAAATACAAGGGCTGAAAACTGGCTATGCAGGCGCAAGGCTAGAATAATTACTCCATGAAACGATAACATCTCCGTTGTCTTTCCTCATTTTTAGGGAGCATATCCCTGCAAAATGCCCAGTACCTGCATTTCAGACCTACAATGGTACCTCTGATCCTGCACCCCACCTACGATACTACACTCGTGTCCTTGCCCATTGGGAAAGAGATAAGGTAGTACTTTGTAGTTACTTTCCTGCAAGCTTGACAAGATCAGCATTGGCATGGTATGATAATTTACCAGCAAACTCAATTGACTCTTTTGAGAAATTGTCTACGGTGTTCTTGGAGACATACATGTATAACAAGTCAACAAAGAAAGGGTTAGATAGGATATTTGCTTTAGCTATCGGACCCCGGGAAATATTGATGCAATACACAGACAGGTGGCAAAAGACGTGTCAAGCAATTGGAAAAGTCAATCTAGAAATTAACATTAATTGCCATAAGTACGGACTTGATAGAACTTCATCTATCTTCGTGGATCTTCACAACAGATCCCTTAATTCCGAAGGAGAGCTCAGGGTCGTCCAAGACCGTTACATCAGACTTGAAGAAATCCAGATGGACAACCCCAGGGCACAAGCAAAGACAACCAAAGGTCCGCAACGAACCAACTCTCTGGAACCAATTCCGGAGATACCTAAGAGGAAAAATGAGACTGGGGGTAAAACCAGCTCTCGGGACAAAAGATCAAAATACGGAGATGGCAAAGGCAGATAAAAAAGAAGAGACGAGTTCATAGACAAGACCTACACAAAGCTAAATACCACATTCTCCCACATCCTAAGAAAATAAGGAGCAAAGCCGGGATTTCCTTACCCTAACACTAGGGGTAAGCAACCAGATAAAACAAAGGAGGCTAAGGAGTATTGCGAGTACCATCAGTACTATGGCCATACAACTGATACATGCTATCACCTAAGGAACACAATACAGAGATTCATAGATGAAGGAAAATTCATGGAGTACGTACAGATACAGCCAGTTGAAACTGAGGTGGCCCCGAAGAAAAGGGTAGAATTACCTCAGGACAACAAGTACATCAACATGATCACCTTCTCAAGCGGAGGTCAAGAAGAACTGCTCGAAGACATCCTCGAGTTAGCTCAAAACAGAAGAAAGCTAGAAACCCACGAGGTGTTCAAGCTAAGCGGACCACCTAATAACACTTGGGAAGAATTGATGGCCACGCCATTAACATTCTCAACAAAAGACGTCAATCAGGAGGTTGAAATGCACAACGATCCACTTGTGATCACTCTTCCAATCCATGGATGGAACGTTACGAAGGTCCTCGTTGACGGGGGCATCTCATTAAATGTATTGTTTTATGAACCTTACCTACGCATGGGTTTGACAGTGGAGCAAATGGATTCTTCCACTTGCACAATATACGATTTCAATGGATCAGTCTCTAGACCAAAAGGAGAAATTATCTTGCAGGTACATGCATGACCCTTAGTAACCAATACAAGGTTCTGCATGGTGGAAGCACCTTCTCCCTACAATGTAATCATGGGCAGATTATGGGTCCAAAGACTACGAGGAACAACTTCGACATATCATAAGTACCTTCGATTTCCTACACCCATGGGTGTAATGGAAATCAAAGGTGATCAGCAAGACGCAAGTCTATGAAATCTAGAGGTCAGACTCAATGAATAAAGTGTTGTTGCTCAACAACACGAAAGAAAAAGACGAAAGGCAAACAACAAAGAAGTGAAGGACGGAGCCTTCGCAGTACCCGAAGCCATCTCAGTACCAGAGACAAGCACCTCCGCCACCCCAGAGGCGAACGTCTCTGCCAAATCACAATTACAGAAAAGCACTTCTCAACGTCCTCATAAACAAACCTTCTCACCGGTGGAACCAACAAAGAAAATCAACATCGGAACGGAAGCAGAGCCAAAAATGATCAACATCGGAACTTTACTTGAAGAGGAATAGGATATGCAACTACAAACGCTATTAAGGGACTACGCAGATGTCTTTGCATGGTCAATGGAAGACATTCCTGGAATTGACCCAAATTTGGTTTCCCACCACCTTCGGCTCAAACCAGAAATACTACCATTCAAGCAACGCATCCGTAAGGTGGCAGACATCTACCAAGAAGCGGTAGAGAAGGAGCTACAAAATCTACTAACTGCAGGGTTAATACGAGAAGTCAAGTATCCTACGTGGATATACAACATGGTGATTGTTCCCAAGAAGAACGGAGGCGTACGCATTTGCATCGACTTTATCAATCTCAACAAAGCGTGCCCTAAACACAGCTACCCACTGTCAAACATTGACCAACTGGTCAACGCAACAGAAGGTCACCAGAGGATATCCTTCATGGATGGATACTCAGGATACAACCAAATCGCCCTTGCAGAAGAAGACCAGGAGCATACTGCGTTCTTTACCCCACGAGGCTTGTATTGGTATACATGGATGCTTTTTGGACTAAAGAACCGGGGGGAAACATATTAGCGATTGGTAGACAAAATATTTAACCCGTGGATAGGCAAGATACTGGAGGTCTACATGGACGATATGCTTGTCAAAATAAAAAAGGAAAAAAACCATTTGTCAGACCTAAGGGAAATATTCGAAGCCATGAGAAGATTTCACATGAAGGTAAACCCGGAAAAATGCGCGTTCGGAGTAACCTCAGGAAAATTCCTAAGATACTTGGTAAAAAAACGAGGAATAAAAGTGGACCCCGAAAGGGTCGGAGCAATAAAGGAAATGACATGTCCACAAACACTAATAGGAGTACAAAAGCTAAATGGAATCTTAACTTCCATGGGAAGATTCATAGCAAGATCGTCAGATAAATGCAAAGCATTTTTCGATACACTAAGGAAAGGAAGCAGGTTCATGTGGACCACGGAGTGTGAGAGAGCTTTCCATAAAATCAAGGAATATCTGACTTCAGTGCCCATCCTACAGAAGCCGGAGTTAGGAGAAATTCTCACCTTGTACTTAGCAGCAACAAGCTACGATGTAAGTGCAGTGCTGGTACAAGACCAAGAACAAGGAGAAAATCCCATATACTATATCAGCAAGACACTCAGTGCGGAGCATAACTACACCAAGGTGGAGAAGCTTATATATGTCTTAGTAGTGGCAACACAAAACTAAGGATATATTTCGACGCACATACCATCCGAGTCTTCACAAAGGCTCAGATAAGCCAAATCCTCGACAACACGGAGAAAATTGGAAGGGTGGAAAAATGGAATGCCGTGATCAAGCAGTTCCAAATAATCTTTGAAACAAGGAAGGATGAGAAATCACAAATCTTAGCAGACTTTCTAGCGGACCTACCTCTCAACGACGAAGCAGAGATAAATGACATCCCGAGAATAGAGGAAGACAAGCAGGAACCAGAAGACCTCTTGGAACCTCAGAGTTCACGAAAGTGGGAGATATTTGTAGATGGCTCCTCTAACGGAGAAGGCGCAGGCATAGGGGTTGTAATAACAACCCCACCAGAAACCGACTCATCTATGCGTTCAGGTTAGAGTTCGAACAATACACTAATAATATCACAGAGTACGAGGCGGTCGTACATGGTCTACACTTGGCACGAGAGCTAGGCTTATCAGATGTTTGTTTGACTAGTGACTCCTAGTTAGTCATTAGACAAATCGAGCTCAAATATCAAACTTTGGATCCGGTACTATCTTCGTACCTAAAGTTAGCACAGGAGCACGCATTAAAGATCAGCAACGTGACATTCAGACATGTTTGTCGAAAAGATAACAGACACGCAGATGCCTTGGCATTCATATCATCAATGCTAATGGAAAGAAGTACCACCTCCATGCAAATCGGAAGGATATATGAGCCTTCGATAGACCAATCTCAAGAGCTGAGGAGACTTTGGCCGTTCAAACTCGAGCCATGAGAGAAGATGAGAAAGAAAAAGAAGACGAAGAAGAACCAGATAACGAAGTCGAAGAATCTGACAAAGACCAACCTATGTCGGACGGAGACGACGAAGACGAAACGGAAGATGATTGGAGGATTCCAATTCACCAGTACCTCGACAAAGGTACATTACCAGTATATGTCAAAGAGGCACGGAAACTCAAATTAAAAGCAGCAATATACAACCTTCGTGATGGAATACTGTATAGGAGGTAATTTCTCGGGCCTCTAATACGGTGCCTCTCACGAACGAAGGTAGAAGGATACTACATGATATCCACAGTGGAGAAGCCGACAATCATAACGGAAAAAGGTCCTTGGTGATCAAATCCAAAATGCAAGGATACTACTGGCTAAGCATGGACGAAGACTCAAAGGACATGGCTAAGCGCTGTGAGAGATGCCAACGCTTTTCCAGGAAGATTAAAGCACCAGCAATGGAGCTCAACTCAGTTATCATCCCTTGGCCATTTGTCAAGTGGGGGGTTGATATTGTCGGACCCTTGATAGAGGGAACCTCGAGGAGAAAATATCTTATTATGGCTACAGATTACTTCACCAAGTGGGTGGAAGCCAAGGCTTTAGCAAGAATTAGGGACACAGATGTCTTCAAGTTCTTGTTTGAGCAAATCATATGCAGGTTCGGGATACCAGCCGCCATAGTCTCTGACAATGGAAATCAGTTGCAAGGAAAAAACATAGATATGTTGTTTGATACTTTCAACATTCAGAAAAACAAGTCCACTCCCATATACCCTAAGAGAAATGGACAATCAGAGGCTACTAACAAAAAAATAACGATGATCTTAAAGAAAAATCTAGGAACATACAAGAAGAGATGGTGCGAACAACTGCACAATGTCTTATGGGCCTACCAAACTACAAGAAGGGAAGCTACGGGAGAAAATCCATTCTTGCTGACCTACGGAGCCGAAGCGGTCATCCCAATAGAGATAATACTTCCAACAACAAAAACGGAGGCTTGGGAGAAGAACCTAACAACGGACCTAATGCTTGAAAATCTCGACGATCTTGAAGAAAGGCGGGAAGTGGCTTTGCAAAAAATGGTAAACTATCGACGAAGGCTAGCTCGCGAATACAACAAACGAGTCATCCCTAGAAACTTCGTGGTCGAAGAATATATGCTACGTCAAATACCACCCTATCAAAGAAAGAAAGAGTGGGGCAAGCTGGCTCCGACATGGACAGACCCTACATCATACATGACATCGCTGGGAAAGGGTTATACTACCTAAGGACCCTCAAAGGTGAAGTATTGAAACACCCTTGGAATGAAATGTACTTAAAAAAGTACTACCCGTAATAGAATGGTGATTACTCAAGAGAAGAAGGGAATGTGTAATAGCCCACCATGTTTTATCCCTGACCGAAGGTATTATAAACCTTGCTAATCAATGAAAGAAACTTTTTTCTAAGAGAAATTCTATTTTTGATTAGGTATAAATTGGGTTAGAATAGACACCCTCTGTCAGTATTAACGATGAGACAAGGCAAGACATAACTTGCATATGTCAATATCCGGATCCTCGGAGTGATAGCTCCATTCATGAGGATATAAGAAAAAGTAAGATATCCCCTATAGATATACCTTGTCGAAGTAAAGCAACCTTCGCGCTGAACCCGTAGAGTTACAGGAAAAATATTGCCCACGTAGGAGCCCTCGCCACCACGGTACTTTCTGGACAAAGGATACTTACATAGGACGATGAATGTTCCACCCAAGGTTAAACATACCTTAGAACCTTGTGATGACCTGAATATGAAACCAACTAGACACAATACGTCTACGAACAAAATATTCATGCAATAATAAAGGTACGATAATAATGTTACCAAAATATGACTAACACGTCTTAAAAGTTGCAGATAACATAGGTTCAAACCACCACGAAGCATTGTTTCAAGGAAAGGAGACGATACAAAGGCCCCTCAGTTGGGGGCATAGTACAACAAAGAGTTCACTTAAGACAAACTGGACACGACACGATCACGGGTAAGGAAGACGAGGAAAGACAACTCCTTCAGCCTGACGTTCAGCTTCCGCAAAGACGTCATTGATATAATCAATAATAGACTTCTCAAACTGAACCTTCATTTGGGAGGCCTGAGTCGCCAAATCATAGGCCAATTTTTGATTAAGTTCACTCACCTGAGAGTTAAGCTGATCATTAGCTTGCTGGAGCGCCTCAGCCTTGAACTTAGCAGCAGCGGCAAATTGGCGGGATATCTCCAACGAAGACATTTGACCCTCAAGACGGTTAATGTTGGCATTTTCACTCACCAGCTTCTCCTGGAGACCTGCGAGTACAAAGGGTGTAAGCAATAAGAAGAAGTAGTAAAATACATAAAGGATGCTGTTGGAAAATGAGGACCCTAAGCTACCTCCTGCATGGCTAAGGGATTCTTCTAAACTATGCCGGGCCTCCGTAAGGTCCACCTCATCTGCTTCGAGATCTTCCACTAAGGTATCACGTTTAGTCCGGAGGTCATCCACATCTATCCGGAGCAAAGTATTCTCAGAGGATAGAACTTGGTAAGCATTCTCTAACTATTACAACTTATTAACTAAAGACGCATGGGACATGGAAGACAATGCGGATCTTGCCTCAACAAGTCTGCTCTTAAGAGAACAGACCTCATAAGATAAAAAATTATGCTCCGCGATAACTTTGGCTAATGAAGCACAAGCATCTTCGAAATCTGCATGATATTTCTTGCGGATGATTTCTTGCGGATGATAGCCTCTCAACTAGGGCAATATGCTCCTTTTATTTTGAAATAAGACATTCTTTCCATTTAAGGGCTTCATCATGCTCTTTACGGAGCAAGGCCATCTGCTTTACAAGATCCGCGTTATGATCAGATTCAAGGGAAAGCTGAGCCTCATTATGAACAATCACGTTCATTAACCTATCGGATTTTTTATAATAATACCAAACGTCGGACATCAACTTGCTTATATGCTCCCGAAGGTGTCTAAGCTCACTAAATCCACCATCTGGCAGGAGTAGGTTGTCTCAGGACTATGCAACCAAGCAAGAACAAAAAAAAAGTTAAAGGAAATAAGAAACGAACCTATGGTTTTAGAGGACTCAACAGCTAAGGTAGAATCAGCAGCCTTATGTCCATCCTCAGCAACTTTGACAGCATTTTTAGCTCTCTCAATAGCCGATAAACAAGCTTCCAAGGATCTCTGGGTCTTCCTCAGGTCGTCCTCCAACGAAGTTATCTTAGAAGCAGAAGCATCATCAATAGACGAAGGTTGTTATGTGCTAACAAGGGAATATTCTTGACGACATGCTCCAACAGAGCACTCAAGTGAGTACACTTAGCCCTATAGAACTTGAAAAAGGTACAACCAACATCTATCTGTTTGCAAAGCTGCAAACAAAGGAGTATAAGAACAGATGAAGAACCAAAACAAAAGGAAAAATGGTAAAGTAAGAATCACATACTGAGAACGCGGAGAGACGGGGAAGGAAATCAGCATAGGTGTCAATGAAAGCCTCCATCTCTTGGATACTATCCCTGCGGATTTCACCAAAGCTCTGGATGGAGCGAAGGAAAACTGTATCAAAGAATTGATCCTTATCCGAACGATATTGAGCAGACATCACATCCAACTGCGAAGATACTTCAAAAGAGTTATCCAGATGATGACGATCAACCCTAGCAGAAAAAGGACCCTTCGAGTCCCGCAGAATAGCTTCAAGGATGGCATCGTCAGAACTATCAAGGCTCAAGTTCTCAGGAAACTTACCCTTGCTAGACTTAGTAACAAATCCATCGATCGCTTGAAAGCGAACATAGGGCACGATTACTGAGCCCTCACCACGACGAAGAGACATCATGGGGGACGAGATGGGAACCGAAGAAAAATCTTGAGCACCACCTAAGTCCATATCACCAGTAGAAGGAAGATTGCCTAGTACGATACAATCTGGTGACGAAGGCGGAGGTCCAACAACTTTGCTAACAGGGGAAGCAGAAACAGACTGAGCGCTCCCTAACGAGGTCGGCGTAGCATTGAAGGAGAAGCTAGCAAGTGAAATCACAACCTTTTTCTTCGGCTGAGAGTCTGAACTGTTAGCCCTCACCACTGGGGTAACAACCTTAGCAAACGAACCACTTTATTGAAGCGTAGTAGCAGGAGACGAAGAAAGACTCTTGGAAGCTACAACAACAGCCTCAGTAGCAGCCGAAACAATAAGCAATGCTCTGTCAGGGGCATAAAACGAAGGCACCTTTGGAGAAAAAGTAGGATAAGGATCTTGGACACTAACAGGTTTGATCAACGGAACATCACCACCAACTAGGAGATTCTCACCCTCCACTGAGCCAGCAAGAATAGGACTGGGGTTATCCTTGGAAAAATATTCCTCAATATCATCCAAATTAGGGGTGAGGCCAGTATCCTCAATGTCCTCCATATTTTCATCATCCGGCACCTCCCCACCAACCTTGGGATCCCCATCCGATGCCTCAAGATCAATAACAGCCTTCAACTTTCCCTTTCTATTGGAGGACTGTGGAAAAACACATGCGTCGTCTAAGGATCAGGGGAAAGATACTAAGGAACCTATAAACACAAAGGTATGTCAATGATCCTTACCTCCTCAGGTGTTGCCGCAACTACTTCAGTCGAACCCTTTCTCTTCCTAGTCCTAGTGGCTGTGGAATTACCAGCAGAGCCCGGAGCAGTCCTAGCAGAAGAATCTGGAGCAGTTCCAGCAGAAGAAGCAGAGGCAGACTGCACACCAAAGATATGAGAATATCAAACAAAAATATAAAATCAAAAGCCTTCAAGGAAAAACGAAGGTTACCTCATGAGAAACAGCAGGGTTGAAAACCCAAGGCTGATATCCATCATACTTCTCAGGCAAAGAAAAAGTTGTACGGGGAACATGGGGATTAGCGGTAGTAAAACCGTAGGCCCAAGGACCCACCACAGGAAGAGGAGTACAAAACCAATCATGATCAAGACGGAGGCGGTCAGACTTAGGCAAAGATAGCCTAGCAGAATAAGGGATAACAGTCAAACCAGTCAAACCAGTCTTGTCAATATCCTCCAGCAGGTGGAGGTTGTTACCCTCCTAGATTTGCTTGGAAGTAACAGGGATACGACGAGGGCCGACACTCCAAGGAAAAAGATTACTCTTCTGAATAGCATCAACGTACGTAGCATTGAAGTTGGCAAGGGTATAATCCTCTTGCTTAGACCTCCCCTCGGCAAAGAGGTCATAAGACTCCAAAATTTTCTTACCCTTGATACGATACCAACACTCGCGAAGGACGCGCCAGAAATTACCAGTACACTGCATGACTCCTCGGACCTGAGTCTTATTCACCAGGTCATCCCTGGTAGACAAAGCGTTATAGTAGAAAGGATCCTTTCTACTAAACAAAGGGAGGAGCATACCTGCGGACAACTGACCAACACTAATCAAGAGGGTATTCTCATCATAAGGAAAACCCCGGATCATGGATTCAGTGAGAACATCAGGACCATCGACAAAGGATATATCAAACTTATGGAGGCGAAAAGACTTGTCAATCTCAGCTAAGAACAAGTGAGAGTATCTATCCTTGTCACGAAGTTGAATCCTTTGAAGCTCAAAGTGAGGATGAGGAGGTCGAAGATCCTCAACAGAAACTTCATCTACCTCAGGGCCCGCAATAGCCACAGGGATCACATCCATCTCAGTACCGGTAGGTACCTCAGTGTCCTCAGGAGGCGGAGATGGCATTGCATCAGTATGATCCATCCGCGGAGGTGGATCAGTAGACGAAGAATGCCTTCGTTCCTTCTTCGTAGGCTTCTTCGGGAGCCTCATTATCCCTAAGCACCAGCAGGAAGAACATTCCATCAACAATGGTGGACGGAAATCACAGTCAACTCCAAAAGCAAATTAGGGGGGGAAAACAAGCATACTATGGGCATGGGTTTAATTAAACCAACAAAAGAAGGTGAATTAAACTCATCATAAGAAGAAATCAGAGACTATCCACCACCATGGATAAAGTTGCAGACAAAGAACGAGTATGGCAGAATCAACATCAAAATACGAAATGATGACAAGCCCAAACTCTCATACAACATGGGGAACACAAAGAAAGCTTCAAATAATGCATGCAGTCATCCAACAAAATCAATGGAGATCAAAGGCAGTTAAACCAAAGCCGAATAAAGAACGATCCCAAAAACAAAAATCCAAAAGAGAAGAGAAGAATCAGAGTATCACTTACTTGTATATGATAATCATATCCTTGGAGAACCAAAAATAAAAGTAGCAGTTGACAGCAGTAGAAAATCTCTGAAAGAGAAAGAGAGCGAAAGTTCGAGAGGAAGAAAAGAAGTTAACGAAAATTCCTCCTCTTTATTCTCTTCTTATAGGCAGCTGGAGAATCCAAAAATTTGGATGTCCCGAAATTCAAGGGGAAGTTATTGCATGAAAAGGCATGCAGGAACCACCCAATCGGTACGTGAAAAAATGGCGGCGTAACGGAAGTTTTCTTCCAATCCTACCAAACGGTAGAATATGAAAGAAAATAGGCAAACTGTGAATACTAATATTCTGTGGAGCACGTGACACGATCTTAGTGGTCGCATTCAAGATAAATGTGTATTCCTCGCTATACAGAGCAATCCAAGCGACATAGGATACCTTCATAGATCTGCTTTATCTTGTCCCAAGAATGGATACCTCGATGGCTAAGATGAAAATAGTAAAATCCTAGTCTATGAGGAGGCAACTGGCGAAGGGAAAAAGGTAGATGACATATCTAATCAGCATTAAATGCACAAATCTCTTATCTACACGCATAATCAAAGCACGTGGAGAAAGATGATATGGCGGTACCAGATTGGCAGAGGCTGGTGGTGAACGAAGATACAATCTATACTAAGGTTGGGAAATTCTCGAAGGAACGTGGGTCAGCTGAGGTGGCAAAGTTAGACTAGAGAAAGCACGCGGAGAACGAATGTACTATTGGTACAAAAGGTATATCAGGAAACGATGTACCCAAAGACATCGAAGATATACCCGGAGCAGAAGGGGCTATAAATACCAAGCCTCACCAACAAATTAAGGGGATTCAATACCTAGGAGAGAAGATATGGTCTTAAGTTTATACCTCTTTAATGTTTAGAACTTCAATATTTACTTCAACTTGAGTTCTCTCTATTACTTTGGGAAGAATTTAAGATCTTTGTAACTATCATAACATAATACAAAATAATCACTCATTACCCCGTGGATGTATACTAAAGCCGAACCACGTAATCTCTTGTCTCTCATGATAACTTAGTTCCTTTTGCATTATATTTGTGGTTTTTGTTAGTATTGCGATCTTGAGTATATTATACTACTTAGCATTATCAGTTCAACAGAGGCATCAATACTACTTAGTGTCCGATTCTATGAGTTGTATACATTACATAGACTATGGGAAAACGAATAGTCACAGTAACCGTACCCAAACATGTACATTTAGTTGGTTCAACAGTAGTTAACCAAATGGTTAGCCATATGAGCACTTTCATATCAACCGTATTCTTCTTTACCACAACTAGTTCAAATGACTCAAATGAACTAGTTAGAGAGTTGTTCAATTGCTTAGATCTTATAGAAGTATACAAGACACAATCAAAGCAAAAACAATTTGATTCGCTCGAATCAATAACGATTTGATTCCCTCGAATCAATTCATGAACTTTATATCCACGGTTTGAAGTTATGTATTCCTTAGCTTATATAAGTTTGAGTTCACGAATAACCGTTTTTAGAAAATAACCAACCTAAGTACGCGGAATAAGTTTGTTTTCAGTTCACAAACTCCAGCAGATTTTCACGGGACGTGAACTTCCGATGGTGCGCGGACTTTAATTCCGGTTTTCCACAACAAAGTGCGCATAATCATTGAAACATTCTTAGAGGACGTTATATATTTGTTATTCACAAACCATTTTTCTTCAAAGCCATTTCCAAGTAATTGAAACTAATATGACTTTCGTCACTAGTAAAGATGAACTTGGCCAAAGCGACAGCTTACCAACACATATTTCGAGAAATAGATAAGCGAGATAAACTCGACTCGAAATAGCAATTGTGTATAATCATAGTCTATATAGCGATACGAATTTTCTCTCAAGATAAGATAGAGTAGATAGACTTTTGAGTGATATATAAGTTCAAGTCTCCACATACCTTTTAGTCGATGAAGTTCCACAATTTCCTTGAGTAGTTCTTCGTCTTTGTACGATGATCGCCATGGAGTCTTGATCTCAACTACACTTTTTATCCTAGTCTGAGACTTAGCTAATAGTAGACTAGAAATCAAGACTTATAATTTTGATCACCAACATTGAAAAACATGCTTGAGATAACAATGCATGCGAGTTCGACCGAGCAATGATCTAACAAACTACTTTGGTAGTTATTGGATAAATTGATCTAACCAGACAAAGGATTTTATTATATTAAACATAAGAGCCTTTGTCAACAAGTCATATAAATCTTTAGCAAGATTGATTAGATTGGTTACCAAACAGATTCTTCCTTTGTTGTTTGGAGTACGATGCGTGACTCTAGAAGTCGAAGGCGCAGGGATACTGAGGGAACTAAGTAGCTTCGGGAGTCTGATTGGTCTTAACTATACGAAGTTGGTATTAAATTTTGTATAGCGGCTTAATTCTGAGAGTATTCAAACTGGACTAGGTCCCGGGGTTTTTCTACATTTCGGTTTCGTCGTTAACAAAATATTGTTGTGTCTTTTACTTTCATTCCGCATTATAATTGTTTCTTATAATAAAGTAAAATACACATATATGTTAACTCCGCATTACTTGATAGTGATCCTATAGAGTTTGGTGATCACTGAACCTATTATCAAGTAACACACTTTGTTGTAGTATTGTCTCGATCTCGTATCCATAGACAACCAACAAAGTGTGAACCGAATTATCTTTTTGTCTTGATTCTGTCCATAAACGATCACATTCGGTAGAGGACTTATAGGTTGAAACAATTATGGTGTATTTGGGTACCCTCATCTTTTCAATTGGTATCAGAGTAGGCAAACACGAAAAGATTTAACAATATGTATTTGGTGCGATCCAACCTATAAGAATAGATAAATCTGTCTCCCACAAAAATACCTACGAGTTTTTGTTCCGTCTTTTGATAAATCAAGGTGAACATGAACCAATTGATACACCTGTAGATGGTGGGTTTTCAACAAGGGTTAAAATCGTAAAACCATAATTATACATGCTCCTGATCCAAAAATCAGATGAGTATTGAGGCTCATGTATCTCATTGAAGCATGAAAGCTCATGCCATGAAATCTCTGACTGAGAATACTGTCTCTCAGAGTATATGTAGATGTGTAGTCTCTCAGCTGAGGCAACGACACATCTCATGAATACTGAGAAATTTCAGTAATTACTTCTATATAGAATCGAAAGATTGGACGACTCCTAAACAGCTTGCCTGCTAGTATATAACAATGACGTCTTCAGGATGTAACAAGGTTTTCCCTGACTATATAAAAGAAATATGAAATTTCAACAAGCTCATATTTCTTAATTCTCAGATAATTAATGCTCCTAGACAGCATGCCTGCTAGTATAGAGCCATCAATTAATTATCTCTAACCGTTAACTGAATATTCAACAATATTCTACGATTCTTCGTAATATTTCGTCACTTCAATTCGTGGTTCTTCCCAGCAGAATTCCACGGGTTAGTGATAAATGTTCAACGTACGGGCGTCTGAGCCGCTATCGAGTAAGCCCCGACCAAAATGGTGCGAGTGTACTTATAAATAATGCACAAATGAGCACCTGAATGCGCAAACGAGCATTCCAAAACACGAAGAAACGATGAACCTATGCGAAATAGGAAGAAACTTTTTTAATAATAATAAAAAAATATTAGCAAAGGCGCTAGGGGACTGGGCCCACCAACCGGCCAGTCACGCCGTGGCCAGTTCATTCGAGCAAATATCCGTTTCAAGGAAACTCCCCGGCCTCATGGTGTTTCCTCGCATCAAAGAAATAAAATAATTAGGAAAGGTGACACGGGACCGAGCTCACTAGCCGACCGTCCATGCCCTAGTCGTGGCCGGTCCCACACCTCATGGTTCCTTATTATTTTGTTGTCTCTCATCCCATGAAAATTCTCTGATTTCATGATATTTCCCTAAACTCATGAAAATTATGTAAAAATCAAGGAGAAAACGCACGGGACCGGCCTCATTGGTCGGCCGGCCATGCCCTAGCCGTGACCGGTCCCATACGCTCTTGTCTCATTATTTTAATATTATTTGTTTCCCTCATATCACGAAATCTCCTTCACTTCAAGGAAACTCCTTGAATTCATGAAATTTCCCTCAAGTCATGAAAATAATATAAAATTAGGGAAACTCGTGGGGTCGGGCCCTAGCCGGCCGGTCATGCCTTAGACGGTCCCACACGCCCCTTATTTTATTATTAATTTTTTTTTATGTTTCCCTCATCTCATAGAAACTCCTTGATTTCAACAAACTCCTTGATTTTATGATATTTCCCTAAAATCATGAAAAATATTATAAAATTAGGAAAACTGCCTTTGGACCGGGCTCTTTGGCCGACCGTCCATGCCTTGGCCATATCCGGTCCCACATTTCATGATTCCTTCATTATTTTATTATTTATTCATTCATCTCATGAAGTTTTCCTGGTTTCAGCAAAAATCCCTGATTACTTCATATTTTCTCAAAATGTTGCTCAGACGCGCATCAGAAAATATCGAAACTCTCAGGGCTGAGACATGGAAATTATGGTAATACGGGCATGTCTCCTTGACCGACCAAGGCCGGCCCTGAGGTGGTATCTCTCTAAAAGAGTCACAGAAATTATAACCGCAAGTGCACGGTGTCGAAAGTGGCAAATGTGCAAGTACGGGTCGATCCACAGAGACTTGGGGGAGCAATTGTTGTTTTCTTTCTTTCCTAACTATCTCTAGCTGATTCTAACTGCTAACAGAGCATGAATGGACTGAAATGAGAGCTGTGAACAAGTTTAAGACTAACCTAAAGCTAACAGGGAACTAACATAACCTAACATGACACTAACCTAGCATTAAATTCATCTAACATTCAAATTACACTAACTACAAAGTCAAACTAACATTAAATCCTAACTATCATTACTGACTAATCATTAACACTAAATCCTATCATGAAAATCAAAGCAGCATTAAATTTACTCTAACATTAATTCTAAACTAATTATTACATCACTAACTAATCATTATTCTAAAACAAGTAATAAACTTAAACTCTAACTATCATTAATCAGAAAACAATCATAGAACATTAAAGAGAGCATAATTTGTGGAGGAACATTACACTAAGTGTACACTAATAGTTATAGCAAAAGGGAACTTGGATTTTAGAACCAGGACATGAAGGAAAATTAGCAAAAACAGAACATGGAAGAAAACATTTGTGGATGAAAGTGAGTTTGGAAACTAGGGCTTGGATTCCCCTCTTCACCTAAGCTAAGTCCTCCAACTATGGTCTTATCCCTTGTTAGTTATCAGTGATGCTTCTAGGCTCACTGATTAACTAGATGACAGTTGCGGTTCCAAGTCGGCTGTTCATCTAAGGGTTGGTATAGAAAGATTGCTAAGAAGACTAAGATGAATCTAATCCTAGTAGTAGTTGTGCCTCTCACACTGCAACTACCCACAGAGAAGCTTGCTTAGTGTCTTAACAACCTAAAAGGATATTCAATCCTAGACAGTTCAAGCACAACAAGATCAGAGCATGGATGGGACAAATTAGTGGCTTAAGGTTCTTCTCACCCTAGTGGTGAATTTAGAACATATTTCAAAACAGGATCATGTGAAATAACATTGCAACATAGAATTAAACACAAATTGAACAAGAACAATATACTCACATGAAATTGATAGTGAATTAAGAACACTAGAATTTAAACAACTAAACAGTGAATGAAAATTGCAAATGAAGAACCCTAAAAATTAACAGTGAAATCAAATTGACATTGAGAATTAAATTAACCCAATTAGGGGGTATCTCAGCTAACCAAGAACAGTTTTAACATCCTACATCAGTTTCTATTTATAGCTTACAACAAAATCCCTAATTCACAAAACCCTAAAATTTGCAAACCCTAACTTTTGGGGAAAATCAAATTCGACATACCCATGTGTAAATTGGCTTCGACCCATGCTTCTTGATGTCCCTCTGATGCTCTTCCTGCTCCAATTGATGTACTGCAACCCTAGCTCGAGTTGTTTCATCAACTCCACACATAGGTCAGAGAGATGTGGGTTTGGTGAAACAACTAGGCTAGGAAGAGAAAACTGTGGTACGTACGGGTTTTGGTAGAGGCGGAGAGGGGTGTAGTGAAGCTCGAGGAGCAGCAGTTGCAGGCTGCCATGGTCGGGTGGAAGGAGGAGATGGCAGAGTTTTCTCTGCAGACGGAGTGGAGGAGAAGAACTCGATGTTTGGGAAGAAGGGTGTGTTTGGTTTGGGAATAGGGTATTCGATACTAGGGTGTTGGCGGACGCATCAGTATTTGATGTTTTGTGAGGGAAAGGCGTTGGATGGAAAGATGAGGGAATAATCCAAAGGCGCAATGGGGATGGATGTGGAGCGACCCTTGGATGATGGATACATCAAAACTGACGGCCCAAGATGGAGTTAGGTGTTGTGGTGTGAAGCGGTTGTAGCAAATTTGATGTATTGGCGATGAAGCGACCGTCGGATTCAGCTGGAGTTAGGTACTATAGTGTTTGACGGGAGCTTCGGAGTTTGATGCACAATGATGAGGCGACCGTTGGATGATGAGATGGATCCAATCTGACGGCTCTCATGGAAATGGGTATGGATAATGGAAATGGATTTGGGTAAGGGTCTTGGGTATTCCAAGCCCATATCTTCTTTAAGAACAATTCTTCCTCTTCAAGCCCACTTCTAGTTGATCCGGCTCTTGCAAACATCATTCTTCGCTTCCTCCTAGCGAGAGTCTTTGCCGTTTCTTTGCTCTTTTTTGCTCCGTGAGTTAACCAGGCTTTATTTAGTACCTAAAAATGCAAAATTAATTAAGAAAAGTATTTATTCTTGAAAACAACGAAAACACGGAATATGGGATAAAATGTAGAATTAATGCACAAAAGATGAGTTAAATGCCAAGAAAAATATATAGAAATATGCACTTTTTAGCACTCATCAAATACCCCCAAACCTGAATTTTACTTGTCCTCAAGTAAAACAAAACTAAGGAAATCCTACCTATACCACTGTCGCTGGTCTCTCGAATGCATTTAGCGTATGCACTAAGCCTTTTAAACCACTAAGTGTCCCTAGTGGACGAGTGAATTCTCGTGAAGGTTTGCTTAGAACGTACCTACAAAGTTTTAGGACAAAATATAAGCTCAGATTCCATCAAATGTAACATGTGCAAGTCAGTTTAAGCTCACAGCAAAATGGAGATGTCAATCTAGCTATCAAAGGCACAATCCTAGCACTGATAACAAATAAAGACATGTGATAAGAGTGTAAAGTGTATCTACACATGTGTAAAGAAAGATCGGATGTTATGACTACTAATCACCAAGAGATAGTTTCTCAGGCTAAGAACCAAGGTCGAAATCTAGCTAGCTGTCCGGACTTTACGAGAATTGTGAATGAGTTGGAGGTATTTCACAATTACTCGCGTTGTACATCAATGGCATACACCCTCCTTGCTTATTACAATGAAACAACAAAATGACTATTTACATGACTCTTATTTACATTGACTACTCTCTTTTTATTTTTGGAACAAGAGATGATGGAATTGATAAATACTTGATTGATTTTTTCATTTTTTTCATTCTTTTTTTTTTTTGATAAGGAAACACTTTTGATACATATACAAAAGGAAATAAAAGATTACATGACACTTTGCAAGAGGTAGCCCTTTTTGATGCACCCAGTTAAATTCGATGGTTGTCTTTCTTAATGTAACCTCCACCTTCTATCCCAACCAACCAAAGAACAAGCTAGTCAAGTTTCATTCAGTATTCTAAAGTGATTGGCAACTAAAACTTCCGATAGAACACCTCAAGGATGAGGCTATACATGTATTGGTAGATCGTGCGCGTGCAAATTTCTTATCACTATGTGAATTGTGCTAGAATCAGGGTGCCTAAATATCTAGACTAAGACTCCTAATAATTACATATTTGCACAAGAGTCAACATTTCAAGGTAAATGAGCTCCATTTTTATGTTTTTTTCAATTTTTAATTTTTTATTTTGATTTTTTCATTTTTTTCAAAAAGAAGGAGTTCTTGTTTTCAATTATGGCATATTATCAAAGTATCTACTTTTCACCCCCAAACCTAAACTAAACATTGTCCTCAATGTTTCAAAATATGAACAAAATTATAATACAACATATGAAGAGGATCATGTTGAGTAGAGAAAAAGGAAAGAGAATACCCGATTTCGGCGAAAGCAATATTAGAACTCCGTTATTCAAGGCAAGAATCCAACATATGTCAGCCGAGATCACATTGGATTAGAAAAATATATACAAAAGGAACAAAAGGATTTTTAAAATTTTTATCTACTGGATTATATACAAAAATTCACCATACACTAACAATCTAAAGAGTTGAGGATCAACCCAAAAGACAAAGTGTAGAGGTTTCAACCGCTTCACACAAATATAACAGGAAAGAAACACAAGTGAAACTGTGAAACAAAATGAGCTACCCCCAAACCTGGATTTTTCAACGGATAAAGTTTTGGAAACAAAATCTCGCAGTTTTGGGGGTTCATCATGTACAAGGTCTAACTCAAAGTGAACTGTGCTAGGGACGGGCAAACATGCTAATTCCAACTGTGGTTCCTCAAATGTATTATACTTAGAAGCAAAATAGTCCAAGAGGACTTGGGAAGCACACAGTTCCAAACCTAGATTAGGGACTCTCAAAAAAGTCGGTTTGACAATATGGGTACAAACCAAATCTAGGTTGGGTGGAAGGCCATCAGATTGTGACTTATGTAGGACGATAGGAACATCATTACTAATCACATCAACATCTCCTAAGTCTTCTACACGTGTCACAACATGCTCACAATTATCAAACAAATTGGCAAGATCACAATCAGAGTCATCAACATCATCAACAAATATATTCTCATGCATCGGCAAATCAGGAGAAATATCACAATATGACCTAGGTAGAGAATCAGACACATCAAATATATTTTCATGCATATTAGCATTAGTGTCTACAGAAGATTCAACTATTCCTATGTCATGCTCATCTTCACAGAATAATTATACGAATCCCATGTCAATATCAAAATCATATGAATTACAATGAGTATTAGAAAAAACAACATTCATGAAGGTCGAGGGCGAGAAGCCATATGTTATTGAACCAACAGGTTCCACAATATTTTCATGTTCTTCTAACATATCATCATAATCATCATCATGGTAGCATGCATATTGGTCCTCATTAACAATGGTGGTGTCATTAGTCGATTCATGTTCCTCTAAATTAGGTTCATATTCAACATCATTTACAAGAATGGGACTAGACACTTCATTAGGGACAACATACATTTCCTCATGAATTTCCTCCTTTTGTAGGTGAAGCAAAATCTGATCTAAATATGCCTGAATTCGTGATGTAGATCTATTTAGCTCACTGAGAGTTTCTATGGTGGAGTCTAAATTCATGGGAGTACAAAATTCTTCATGTTAAAATTGTGGTGATTGGTACATGTGTGCATGGTCATTAGGGTTTATAAAAGATTGATCGCAACCCTCGAAGGTTTGATTATGGTCCCAATGACTACCAGCCTCACAATTTATGGGCATTTCATACCTTGGATTTTCTCTAGATTGCCTAAAATTATGCAAAATATGACAATTCTCAACAGGGTGGTCTAAACTACCACATGCAGGACATGCATAGATTTCAGGTTGCCTAAGAAAATTAGATGTGACAGATTCCTCATGTGATTGCATTTCTAAAGCTGCGATTCGAGCTTCTAATTGATCGATCAGTGATGATTGTGTGAGTGAGGCACTAGCAAAATGTTCATTTTCACGTTGTGATGAATGATGCATGTGTGAATAGTTATTAGGGTTCATGTATTAAGGCTCGGGACTTTGAAAATGTCCATAATAATTCCTATAACTATTGACATCATGGTCTATGGAAGGTTCATAACGTGGAGTATGTCCATACGCAAGTTCTCTAAGGGATTTGTTGTATTCCCCAACTGTAGACCAAGATCCAGACATGATTTGGCTCAAAAGCTAAGTAACTATGTTACAAAGCCCAAAATTTGGTTTTTAATGGGTTTGGATTTTTGGGAAAAATTTGGTTTTTATGAGTAACATTTGGTTTTGTCGGGTTTTGGAAAAAATTTGGACTATAATGGGTTCGAAGAACTTTGGTTTATTGGGTTTTGAAAACTTTGGTTTTAGACTTTGAAGACAAAGCCCATTTGGGAGCTTTTGGTTTTGATGGGAGCAAATTTGGTTTTAAAGAGGTAGAAAAATTTGGTTTTTAATTGGGAGCAAAAATTTTGGTTTTAGTGTTGGGAGCAAGCCCACATTGGTGGGAGAAATTGCTTTGCCAAGGGAAGGTGAACTAAGCCCACAATGTGTATGCAAACTGAAGCCCAATGTAGCTTTTGAAATAGCCCAACTGTTTCTTGTTTGGTCTGAGGCCCAGTTGGGCTTTCAAAAGTTCAGTTTTTCTAATTTAAAACTACAGGCCCAAATCAATCTAACACCACAAGCCCACAAGCAATTAAACAAACAAGCCCACAAGTAATTAAGATTACAAGCCCGACAGAAAAATGGAAAAATTATTACAAGCCCACAAATTAAAAATGGAAGCCCACAGGTTGGGTTCTCTTAATGGGTTTAGGCTTACTTGCTTAAGCACATCCCAGCTGCTCAGTTTGGTTGCAAAAGCCCAGTTGGGCTTTGGTTCACCTTCTGCAGCTTACAGCCCAGTTGGGCTTTGATGGCTCAGTTTAGCACCAGGCAGCAGGGGTTGCAGCAGACTTGGCCTGGCACCAGCAGGAGCACCACAGCAGCACAAGTTCTAGCAACAATAGTGCAGCACCAGCTCCACAGCAGCAGCACCACAAGTTCAGAGGCACCACAAGGCACAGAGCAGGACTTCAGTTGTACCTGCAGCTCAAAGAAGAAAGTGAGGCACAACAACAAAATAGTAAGAACAGCAAGATGTAATGAATGCAAGTGAGTATGCAAAGACAAGAGATGAATATGCAAGTTATGATGCAATAATGCAAAAAATGTTACACTGAAACAGGGAAGATGCAAATGCAATGGTTATGCAAGTTACACTAAGATGCAGGAATGCAATGCAGATGCAAGATGCTGATGCAGACAATGATGCAATGATGCAAATGGACTAGAATGAAATGCAAGATGGCTAAGAAATCTTCAAAACAGCACAGCCAAGTCCTCGGCAGCGGCGCCAAAAACTTGGTATCTCTCTAAAAGAGTCACAGAAATTATAACCGCAAGTGCACGGGGTCGAAAGTGGCAAATGTGCAAGTACGGGTCGATCCACAGAGACTTGGGGGAGAAATTGTTGTTTTCTTTCTTTCCTAACTATCTCTAGCTGATTCTAACTGCTAACAGAGCATGAATGGACTGAAATGAGAGCTGTGAACAAGTTTAAGACTAACCTAAAGCTAACAGGGAACTAACATAACCTAACAGGACACTAACCTAGCATTAAATTCATCTAACATTTAAATTACACTAACTACAAAGTCAAACTAACATTAAATCCTAACTATCATTACTGACTAATCATTAACACTAAATCCTATCATGAAAATCAAAGCAGCATTAAATTTACTCTAACATTAATTCTAAACTAATTATTACAGCACTAACTAATCATTATTCTAAAACAAGTATTAAACTTAAACTCTAACTATCATTAATCAGAAAACAATCATAGAACATTAAAGAGAGCAGAATTTGTGGAGGAACATTACACTAAGTGTACACTAATAGTTATAGCAAAAGGGAACTTGGATTTTAGAACCAGGACATGAAGGAAAATTAGCAAAAACAGAACATGGAAGAAAACATTTGTGGATGAAAGTGAGTTTGGAAACTAGGGCTTGGATTCCCCTCTTCACCTAAGCTAAGTCCTCCAACTATGGTCTTATCCCTTGTTAGTTATCAGTGATGCTTCTAGGCTCACTGATTAACTAGATGACAGCTGCGGTTCAAAGTCGGCTGTTCATCTAAGGGTTGGTCTAGAAAGATTGCTAAGAAGACTAAGATGAATCTAATCCTAGTAGTAGTTGGGCCTCTCACACTGCAACTACCCACAGAGAAGCTTGCTTAGTGTCTTAACAACCTAAAAGGATATTCAATCCTAGACAGTTCAAGCACAACAAGATCAGAGCATGGATGGGACAAATCAGTGGCTTAAGGTTCTTCTCACCCTAGTGGTGAATTTAGAACATATTTCAAAACAGGATCATGTGAAATAACATTGCAACATAGAATTAAACACAAATTGAACAAGAACAATATACTCACATGAAATTGATAGTGAATTAAGAACACTAGAATTTAAACAACTAAACAGTGAATGAAAATTGCAAATGAAGAACCCTAAAAATTAACAGTGAAATCAAATTGACATTGAGAATTAAATTAACCCAATTAGGGGGTATCTCAGCTAACCAAGAACAGTTTTAACATCCTACATCAGTTTCTATTTATAGCTTACAACAAAATCCCTAATTCACAAAACCCTAAAATTTGCAAACCCTAACTTTTGGGGAAAATCAAATTCGACATACCCATGTGTAAATTGGCTTCGACCCATGCTTCTTGATGTCCCTCTGATGCTCTTCCTGCTCCAATTGATGTACTGCAACCCTAGCTCGAGTTGTTTCATCAACTCCACACCTAGGTCAGAGAGATGTGGGTTTGGGGAAACGACTAGGCTAGGAAGAGAAAACTGTGGTACGTACGGGTTTTGGTAGAGGAGGAGAGGGGTGTAGTGAAGCTCGAGGAGCAGCAGTTGCAGGCTGCCATGGTCGGGTGGAAGGAGGAGATGGCAGAGTTTTCTCTGCAGACGGAGTGGAGGATAAGAACTCGATGTTTGGGAAGAAGGGTGTGTTTGGTTTGGGAATAGGGTATTCGATACTAGGGTGTTGGCGGACGCATCAGTATTTGATGTTTTGTGAGGGAAAGGCGTTGGATGGAAAGATGAGGGAATAATCCAAAGGCGCAATGGGGATGGATGTGGAGCGACCGTTGGATGATGGATACATCAAAACTGACGGTCCAAGATGGAGTTAGGTGTTGTGGTGTGAAGCGGTTTTAGCAAATTTGATGTATTGGCGATGAAGCGACCGTTGGATTCAGCTGGAGTTAGGTACTATAGTGTTTGACGGGAGCTTCGGAGTTTGATGCACAATGATGAGGCGACCGTTGGATGATGAGATGGATCCAATCTGACGGCTCTCATGGAAATGGGTATGGATAATGGAAATGGATTTGGGTAAGGGTCTTGGGTCTTGGGTATGCCAAGCCCATATCTTCTTTAAGAACAATTCTTCCTCTTCAATCCCACTTCTAGTTGATCCGGCTCTTGCAAACATCATTCTTCGCTTCCTCCTAGCGAGAGTCTTTGCCGTTTCTTTGCTCTTTTTTGCTCCGTGAGTTAACCAGGCTTTATTTAGTACCTAAAAATGCAAAATTAATTAAGAAAAGTATTTATTCTTGAAAACAACGAAAACACAGAATATGGGATAAAATGTAGAATTAATGCACAAAAGATGAGTTAAATGCCAAGAAAAATATATAGAAATATGCACTTTTTAGCACTCATCATGAGGCTTGTAAAAAGCCGGTCCCACGTGTTTTAAAAATTTTGACCTAATTTGCTCAATCGCTCATATTGGATCCAAACTCTTCTCAAACAACTTGGAGTTTGCTCAAACGACCATCATCTGGTCCCATGATCACCAAGGGCCGGTCTCATGCCCTCTTGTTCGGTCCCTCATCTCTCCATAATCAGGTTTTACTACCAAACGCTCACACGAGCACTATTTTAATAAATGATTAAACCAGCATTTAATCATATTTTCACCAACTGGTCTTCAAGAGACTTTGTATTTTGCTCACTTGAGCATGTGGGTGCTACATGGTCGATTCATCAGCCCATGTAGCCGGTCCCTCCTTCATTTCATGAATGATTTTCAATAAATCATCAATTCAGCAGTTGATCAAAATTAGGGTTTCGAATCCAAGGTTCATAATTCCAGATTCAAACGCTAATAATTTTATGTTGATCCCATGATCAACACCCTAATTAATTATACTCGGTTCAGCTGCCAGTATTTTAAATTTATCTTGGTCCTCTTACCAATGATTCCTCAAACTAGCAACATTTGTTCAAATGAGCAACATCTTCTCACACCAAAGAATATTGGTTAAACTATTAATATTCAACAATTCATCAAATGGGCAACATATGCTCAGATGAGCAATAATTTCTCAGATCATGGGATATTGGTTCAACTATCAATATTCTATCAACATTTATTCGACAATGTACTTTTGTCTCAACAGACATGATCAATTCATGAGTCTCAGAACATTTGAAAATCACGTTCGACTCAGCAATACAAGGACTCATCGTCCTATAAAGTCAGCAACTGACTCCATAATAACGAGATGTCAATCGTGTCACATGGGGGATATTAACCAGGGTTTTGGTATGGCGGTCTATGGCACGTGTGTTCATACACACGATGAGAATGTGAGCAAGTCGTGCAATCAGTTGGAGGAGTTAGCAAAGTAAGTGGGTGAAAAATTAACCAAGTCTCCGCACGATGAGCAACTGGTTTTGACACGATTTCACACTTCCCCACTCTTTGACTTCAGCAACTGTCACACTTCATGGGATCAAGGTGTTTACAATTCCAGCAATATAAAAGGCCTCTGAATCATGATTGAAACGGACAAGAAATCTCGACAAGTTCACACAGACAATCTTTCGTCTACACGAACTCATCTATGAGCAATCGCTCTCAACTGAGTAAAATTCAATCATTCAGAACTTTCTTATGCAGAATACACAACACGCCTACAATCTTTGATCACCATTGATCTCACACATTTCTCAGCTTCCCTCCTACAGATCAACCCATCCTCTCTTGTGACCAAATTGACTCTGGAATGGCCATTGTCTTGGTTTAGGCCGGAGTCCTACAAATTGATCTCTCGAACTTAAAGCACTCCCTTCTTGCAGTGCATCTGTGTGAGGTTTAACATTTGCTTGGTCCAAGGAGTATCCTCCGCACGGTCATCTCCTAAATACCGTAAAAACCAGCAAATCGTATTTCCTCATCTACAGATTGGCGACCATAGTGGGAGATTAATCTCTCGGTTGCAATCTCAAGATTTCACAAGATGGTTGATCTTAGGTCACGCACGATCGCAGATCCTAACACAAATGATGCTAACACTAGCAACGACACTAATGATGATATTCCAGAAACCATTCCTGCTTCCAACAATGGCAGTGGCGTCACTCCCCAGCAGACCGATACTGGAGCACATCCCCTGTTTGGTCGTTTCCCTGAGGAAATTATAGAAAACCCACCTACCATAGCTGATCTCATGAAGGTGCAAGAGACTCTTGCCAAGAATCAGACTGACATAGCTGCAACACAGAAGGAGCTGTGCAATTATCTCAAAACTCTCACTAACAAGATGTCATAGAAGACTCAAGAAAAGGGAAAATAAAAAGAAACATCCTCAGATGCTGATCCCGAAGAAGTTCCAATTCATACAATGGATGACAGCGAAGTTCGCAAAGCTGCAGATGATCCATCAGCAAAGGAATCATCAAATTTCATTACTGATAGACACATTTTTGTGTCCGATTTGTCTCGATTCTATATATTGTTACGGCTGATTTTTGTACTTATTATGGTGTTTTATTTATTTGTAGGTATTTTTGGCTAATAAACATTTTTTGGAAAAAATTGGCTCGAAAAGTTGACGGAAAGCACCCGGAGGACACTTGCTATTCGGACCCCCGGCTTGGAAAAGGGGAAACCCCAGGACACCCCTTAAGGCAGCTGCTAAAGGCACCCCTACTCTGGATAGGGGAAGCCCTTTCTTCTTCACGGTTTCAAATCCAGAAAATTGGCGGGAAATATTTGGCAGTTTTCGCAATCGTGATTTGGAGGAGTTTGAGTTCGATTAAACCTCTGATTTTCATAGGATAGACTCCTTATAGGTCTAGGAATATGATATGGGTGTTTAAATCGGTTAGACTGGGCTCAATCGACGGATTTTTATCACAACAGAAATATATGGAAAGTCACGTGTGCGACCTGTTTTAGGGAATTTTAGAGAGCTTAAAGTGCTGTAAACCTTCCCAAAGATTTGTATCTATCTAAGGAAGAGTTTAGAATAAAAAGGAAAGCTCAGAAACGCGTAGAAATTCTAAAACAAGAAATTGCCGCAACTTTGCCGTGAAGAGAAGGAAAGAGATTTTGGAAGATTTGGGAGAGATTTAATCGGTATTTTTGATATAAATAGATGTCTTGGGTCATATAGAAGGGGTGTCGAGAGTTTGGGGACCTAAGGAGAGCCAGAGAAGAAGAAATCAGAGCTTTACCAAACTCTGTTTCTGCTGCTGATGCTGCTGAAGAGGAAGAACGCGAAGAACATTGACGCACGGGAAACAGTCGCAGAACAGTGTCGTTGTTTAACAACCGAAGAACATTAAGCTGTGCAGGACAGTCGTATTTTAGGGTCTTAAATTTCTGATCCTGTAACAGTTGATTAGCAACGTATATCTTCAGTATTGCAACACCAACTGTAACGGTGAATTCTGTAACATCTATACACCGTTGCAGATCTGCTGTTTTATATATTCTCTTCAATAAAACCACCTTTTGAGCCATGATTTATTATTTTGAACCTGTTTTTGATATGAGAAGCTAAACCCCATTGCTGAGGCGATAGAGGAAGCTATTTTTCCAACAAAAAGCGGTACAATCTATTTAATTTAATTTATTGCAATTATTATTATGATTATTTGCCTTGGATTATTATTGAATATGATTTTTATTTGAGTGATTGTGATCTATTTTAATGGAGTATCCTTAGTTTATAGACTCTTGATGCTTCATGCTTGGTATTTACAATTATTGCTTTAGAAAATCTTCTTGTTGCAATAGTAAGAATTAAATTGAACAAGAAAATTGCATGAATATAAATATTGGATTAAATCACTTTGAATTTGGAAAATAGTGGAATCTTAGCCTCAGTGTTCTTTTACTATTGATATCAACTTTGATTTAGTTTGATATAATTTTTAGTGAGTTTTCTATTTTAATATTAGAGTTTAAGTCTAATTAATATCCTTCACAAGTCTGAGAATCGAACCACTTTTACCACTATCTACAAATCACATCAATTTTTGGCGCCGCCGACGCGGACTTGTTTTTAGGGTTTTAGATTTATTTTATTTTTATTTGTTTTATTATTTTTGTCTTTTTTTTATGTTTTTGGGTATTTATCTTGTGTCTACAGGTTCTGGATCATAAAGAAAATTGAGCCAAGGAGTTTGGTGATTTCATAAAGACTTGGAGCTAAAGATTAAAGAAAAAAGAACAGAAAAGAAGACAATTTTATTTTAGACAATCTTAGTTTAGGGTTTGTTTATTTTATTTTAAAAAAAAATCTGTATTAGGGTTTATTATTTTTGTAATCTTTTTTTTTTTGGACTTTTGGACTTTTGGACATTATTTTTTTTATTACCCTACGGAAGGGTACTTTAAATATAAACTGTTTGCAGAGAAGGAGGAAAATTACAATATTGTCTCTGCACCTTGGGTTCGTACACTAGACATCGGAGTCAGTGGCCCGAGTCGACTACAACCGATTCATCCCCCGTCTGGAACGGGAGGTAAGACTCTAAACACTCGCGAATCCCCTGTCAGCGAGTTACTGGACTCCTTCGTATGCATATATGTTGAGGACTGAATACAGACATTTATTTTTCTAGTAAAGGGCAAGGCCTGGCCATACAAGATAAGGGTTCGGATTTCATCACCGTTCTCTTCTTGCCCGCTTCAGTAACACGTAACCTACGCGAACCTAAGCCTAAAATTTTGACTAGAACGAGACCGATAGGGTGACGAGCTTAACAGGATCGTCATTCGAAAAATATTGGTTACTCTTTTAAGCATACTTCAAAGTTCTTGACGGTTTCTGTAAGTTGAATGCGTGACTGTGCCGCCTTGTAATACCGGTGAGGCCTTGGGTATCAAAGCTCCACCAATCTTCCCTCGCCTCTATTCAATTTATGTTAACTCGGATTGATTCCAGAGGGGTTTGCTTAAATTGTAACGAATTCCCCTTCGAAGGATTAGAAGCTGGTCTAGAAACAATCTAAGTTGAGCCATCGTGCTTTTTGTTTGCTAGAAATCAATAGGTTTGATTTGGTTGAGTCGGCCTTGATCTGTGTTTGCTTACCCTTCCAATTTAGAAAATTCTATTGTATGCCTGAACGTAAAAGAGACGCACTAGGTAGATTTGTTAAAGAGAAACCTAGTAGTTCGAAGCGTCTCGATTACCTTAATATAGAAAGTCCGACTTTTGAAGAGTCTGTTTTTGAACGTCCTTTGACTGAGGAGAGAATCCCTGTTGCTCCGATAGCGCCAGAAATGGCAACTTTGAAAGCTTTGTTGAATCCAACTAGGACTACTCGTACTTCGTGTATTAAGTTAGCTGAAACGGAGGCACCCTATGAACTGAAACCTGGGACCTTACAGATGCTCCCAATCTTTTTAGGGAAAGAAAATGAAAACCCTTACTACCATGTTAAGGATTTTGAGGAAATTTGTAGTACTCTAAGAATTAGCGGCTTAGATGATGATGCTTTGAAACTTAGGTTATTCCCATTTTCCCTGAAAGATAAGGCCAAGTCGTAGCTGTATAGTTTGGACTCCGAGTCAATTGAGACATATGAAAAACTTACATCTGCCTTTTTTAATAAGTTTTTCCCTAGGCACAAAACATCGTCTATTAGGACGCAAATATGCACATTTTCACAACAAGTGGGAGAATCTTTATATAGGTATTTGGAAAGGTTCAATGATTTATTATCCCAGTGTCCTCATCATGGTTTAGAAAAGGTTAGGCTAGTTCAGATTCTTTATGAGGGTTTAGATTATTCCACAACGACCATGGTTGAGTCTCTATGCACTGGTGGATTTGAAAACCAAATTGTCGATGCGGCGATGAAATTTTTTAATGAAATCGCCGAAATAACTCAGCAATGGGAAAATAGTAGGGCACCCCAGAAAACAATTCTTTTAAGTAGAGGAAACGTTAATAGGGTAGAAGGAGGCTATGAATCAGATGCCAAAATTGCTGCTATGGCAAAAAGGTTAGAAGCCTTAGAAGTGGGCCAAACTACTGGTAGAGTGGATCCTTTTTGGGAAGGCCGGAATATTGAAGAGAAGGCCAATGCTCTTTATAATAATACTATATTTGATAACCGTCAAAAGATTGACCCATATTCAGAAACCTATAATCCTGGTTGGAGAAACCATCCGAACCTTTCGTGGTCTAAGGGCCAAAGTCAAGGTCAGTTTAGTAATTGTAATGCTCCCAAAGGTTTTGGCTATACTAAGAATCCTTCAGGACTAGCTCAGTTTCAGAATCAGTTAGATCAGAAAATCCTAAGTTTAGAGGAATCTCTCGCCTTGTTAACTCAGCAAACTGCAAAATTCCAGTTATCCGTATAACAGAGTCTACAAGCTAGTAACAGAATAGGACAAGAAAATAGTCAGGCTATTTCTGAGTTAAAAACCCAGGTTGGTCTGATAAGTGATTCTTTGAGAGAAAAAGGTAAGTTTCCTAGTCAAGCACAACCCAACCCTAGAGGAGTTCATGAATTAGGTGCAAAACCATCGAATCAATTGAATGTTGTTAAAACCCTTAGAAGTGGTAGAGTTGTAGACAATAAGGTAACCATGCCCGATAGTGAACATACTGTAGTTCACCCCTCAGGATCTCACCTCTCAGGACCATTAGCTGAAGAGACTGATAAAGTTTCTGATGATGTGAATTCGATTCCTGAAAGGTCTGATTTTATGCCTAGAGCCCCATTTCCTCAGCTATTAGTACCAACAAAGAAGGAATCTAACTTTAATGACATAGTGGAGGTTTTTAAGCAAGTTACCATAAACCTTCCCTTATTAGATGCAATTAGGCAAATTCCTGCTTATGCCAAGTTCCTTAAGGATATGTGTACGCGAAAGCGAAAACTTAGCGTCCATAAGAAAGCCCTTTTATCTATTCACGTAAGTTCAATCATTCAGAACACCACAACTCCGAAGTACAAAGACCCAGGTTCTCCTACCATTGCTTGCACAATAGGTAACTTCCGGGTAGAAAAAGCTTTACTTTACTTAGGAGCCAGTGTGAACTTACTGCCATTCCATGTATAGTTACAGCTAGGACTTGGTGAAATGAAACCTACTCATATGACACTGCAGTTAGCTGATAGGTCTGTTAAAATCCCTCGAGGTGTTATCGAGGATGTTCTTATTGAGGTCGACAAGTTTATTTATCCAGTGGATTTCGTGGTCCTAGATACCCAACCTGTCCCTGACCCAGAGAACCAGATACCTGTGATTTTAGGTCGCCCATTTTAAGCTACGTCTAATGCGATCTTTAACTGTCGAAATGGTGTGATGAGTTTATCTTTTGGTAATATGACTATGGAGATGAACATTTTTAATGTCAGTAAGAAACCTCATGAGATAGATGACACATGTGTTGAGGAGGTGAACATGATAGAAGCCTTAGTTCAGGAGTCATTACCAAACATCTTGTCTGAAGACCCATTAGAAAGTTGTCTATCCCATTTTGGTTTAGATTTTGACGACGATAGCACTATTGAACATGTGAATGCTCTATTAGATTCTACCCCTGTGTTAGACACTGATAGATGGAAAGCTAGGTTCGAACCATTACCAGTTTCTGAGACTACCCTAATTCCTTCTTTAGAAGAGCCCACAAAGTTGGACCTTAAACCACTACCCGATACTCTAAAGTATGTGTTTTTAGGCCCATCTGAGACTTTACCTGTGATTGTAGCTTCCGATTTGGATAGTGATCAGGAAAGTAGGCTAGTAAATGTACTTCAAGACAATAAGGAAGCTTTAGGGTGGACTATAGCAGACATTAAGGGTATAAGTCCTACTGTGTGTATGCATCAGACTCATTTAGAGGAAGACTCCAAACCTTCTAGGGAGATGCAACGTCGACTGAACCCTAACATGAAAGAGGTAGTTCGAAAAGAGGTGCTTAAGTTGTTAGATGCGGGTATTATTTAACCAATTTCAGACAGTAAGTGGGTCAGCCCTGTTCAGGCTGTCCCCAAGAAATCGGGTATCGCTGTAGTCCAGAATGATAATAATGAATTAATCCCAACCCGAGTGACCACGGGATGGCGTGTGTGTATTGACTATAGGAAATTGAACAAGGTCACAAGGAAGGATCACTTTCCCCTTACTTTTATCGACCAAATGCTAGAGCGATTAGTTGGACATAGTCACTGTTGCTTCTTAGATGGCTACTCCAGTTATAATCAGATCGTTATTGCCCCAGAAGACCAAGAGAAAACCACTTTTACCTGTCCCTTTGGTACCTTGCGTATAGACGCATGCCTTTCGGGCTATGTAATTCCCCTGCAACTTTTCAGCGTTGTTTGATGAGCATATTTTCTGATATGGTAGAACGGTTCTTAGAGGTCTTTATGGATGATTTTTCAGTGTTTGGTTCATCTTTCGATGAGTGCTTGCATCATTTGACATTAGTGTTGACTAGGTGTAAGGAAAAAAATTTAGTGCTTAATTGGGAAAAATACCATTTCATGATTAAATCAGGAATTGTGTTAGGGCACATCATCTCTTCAAAGGGTATAGAGGTAGACAAAGCCCAAGTTGACCTTATTAAGAATTTACAGGTCCCAAAAACCGTAAAAGATATTAGGTCATTCCTAGGGCATGCAGGTTTTTACCGTCGATTCATTTAGCTTGATTTCTATACCTCTTTGCAATTTTTTTGCAAAAGATGTTAAGTTTGTCTTTGATGATGCTTGTTTAGAGGCTTTTGAGAAGCTTAAAACTTTACTCACTACTGCCCCGATAGTCCAGGCACCTAACTGGAACCTACCCTTTGAGATTATGTGTGATTCTTCAGATTATGCTATAGGCGTCGTTTTAGGACAACGAGAAAACAAATTACTTCATGTGATTTATTATGCTAGAAAAACTCTGAATGATGACCAAATGAACTACACAACTACCGAGAAGGAACTTTTAGCCATCGTGTTTGCCTTGGATAAGTTTAGGTCTTACCTATTAGGTTCTAAGATCATAATCTATACAGATCATGCTGCTTTGAAATACCTTTTATCTAAGAAGGATACCAAACCTAGATTGATTAGATGGATCCTATTGTTACAGGAATTTCCCCCAGACATTAGAGACAAAAAGGGTGCAGAAAATGTAGTAGCAGACCACTTGTCTAGGCTAGTTTTTAGTTCCCCTAGTGATTCCCTTCATATAAGGGATATCTTTCCTGATGAACAATTATTCTCTGTTTCTCAATCACCTTGGTATGCAAATATAATGAATTATCTTGTTACTGGTCGAACCCCTCAACATTGGGGTAAACAAGATCGTTCTAGGTTTTTAGCCGAGGTTAAGCATTTATTTTGGGACGATCCTTATCTGTTTAAGTATTGTCCGGACCAGATTATTAGGAGATGTGTATCTGAGAGTGACCAGTCTAGTATTATCTCCTTTTGTCATGAACATGCATGTGGGGGTGATTTTAGTGCTAAGAAGACTGTTTCTAAGATTTTGCAGTTTGGATTTACTGGCCTTCGTTGTTTAAAGATTCCCATAGTCATTGTGTTTCTTGTGAGCGTTTCCAGAAGTTAGGAACCATTTCCCGTAGAAATATGATGCCTTTGAACCCTATTTTAGTGATTGAGGTCTTTGATGTGTAAGGAATTGATTTTATGGGTCCATTTCCTATTTCGTTTGGTTATCTTTACATACTTGTCGCTGTAGACTATGTGTCTAAGTGGGTTGAGGAGGTTCCGTGTAAAACGAATGACCACAGGGTCGTAGTCTAGTTTTTGAAAGAGAATATACTTACACGTTTTGGTACGCCGCGAGATATAATTAGTGATGGAGGTTCACACTTTTGTAATAGACCGTTTGCTCTTTTAATGAAACAATACGATATTACCCATAAAGTAGCAACCCCATATCACCCTCAGACTAGTGGTCAGGTAGAGGTTTCCAATAGGGAAATTAAACGTATTCTAGAGAAAACAGTTAATCCAAATAGGAAAGACTGGTCGTCGAGGCTTACTGATGCCTTATGGGCTTACCGTACTGCGTTTAAGACACCCATTGGAATGTCACCTTATCATTTAGTGTTTGGAAAGGAATGTCACCTGCCTGTTGAGTTAGAGCATCGAGCCTATTGGGCTATTAAGAACTTAAACTTTTCACTTGACAAGGCAGGAGCTCAAAGAAATCTCTAGCTCAATGAGTTGGACGAGATTCGTAGAGATGCATACGATAGTGCTAAGGAATATAAGAACAAAATGAAACTTGTGCATGATAGGAATATTTCACGAAAGTCATTTTCTCCAGGTCAAAAAGTTCTTCTGTATGACACTCGTTTGCATCTATTCCCCGGGAAGTTGCGCACTCGGTGGACCGGTCCTTTTGTGGTCCGTACTGTTTTTCCTCATGGCGCTGTTGAGATTGAGACACCAGATGGTAGTAGTTCTTCGAAGGTTAACGGTCAGCGATTGAAGCCCTTTTTAGAGCCTTTTCCTACAGATGATGTTGAGGAGGTCCCTCTGGAGGACCCTGTTTACCTTGATTGACCATCGAGGCGATTTTGTATGTTGTATAATATTTTTGTAGGTTTTTAGTTACACTTCACCCAGGTACTATCTTTCCGACTTCTCTCTTTACTATTTCCTCATGTTACTTATATTTTTGGTACTGTTCTTTGATTAGAAACATTGAGGACAATGTTAGATTTAAGTTTGGGGGTGGGGTAGAACTTTTTGTTACCTTTTCGTTGCAATAAATAAACTCAAGAGCCTAGAAATTTATCCCTATTAAGGATGGCACTAACCAATCTAAGTGGATGGAAGCATTTTGGTCGTAGGAGTTGAGGAACCAATCTGACTAGATGGAAACATCTAAAGAGTCTATTCATAAAAGCACAGAGCTCATGTGTTAGAAATAACATGATAGTTTCACCATATCTCGTTGAGTCCTTTTCACTTCTATTTTTATTTTGTTTTGTTTTTAAACTATATTTCTCTAAGTGATTAGGTGGGTCTCACGATTCAAGTTGTTACCAATGCTAGGGTGAATTAGAGTGATTGAGATACAAAAAAAAAAAAAAAGACCAGACCATCAAACCAACTGGAATAAATTCAATAAAGTCGACCACTGGAACCCTTGTATATGCCAGTTGTGTTGACCTAGAGTTAGGATTATTGACCACTGGTACCCTTGTATATGCCAGTGTGTTGATATTAGTCAGACCGGTATCTCAGTCCATTAGGATAGGTTCATTTTGGCGGAGGCCTTCAGACAGATATGAGAAACACCGTTCACCTAGTAAACATCAAAACCATCTATGTTTTTATATATCCATCTTCTTGATCTATCCATGTGATTAGTTTTGACTCCGGAAATTGATGTCCATAGTGCAACTATCTGAGTAGAGCTCTGTCACTTATATATGAATTTTAGTATGCTTGAGTGCAAACTCGTGTACAACAATTGGAATTTCGCATCAGGGTACTTCCTCCTGTAATCAATAAGTATGCCAACCAAGGAGATTCTTTAGTGCCTTCCAAGGTTCTGTGTAGATAGCTAAGGTCTGGAGTATAAAGGTTTTGTGGGTATACCTCTGGTAATCCCTCCGGAGACAACACTCCGCCACTAGGTACACCTAGGGGTTTAAAGGCTTATTGCATACGCTAAATGCAATAAACGATGCCTGCGACAGTGAGTTAGGATTTTATTTCTATTTTATTTTTGCTCGAGGACTAGCAAATAATAGGTTTGGGGGTATTTGATAGACACATTTTTGTGTCCGATTTGTCTCGATTCTATATATTGTTAGGGCTCATTTTTGTACTTATTATGGTGTTTTATTTATTTATAGGTATTTTTGGCTAATAAACATTTTTTGGAAAGAATTGGCTCGAAAAGTTGACGGAAAGCACCCGGAGGACACTTGCTATTCGGACCCCCGGCTTGGATAAGAGGAAACCCCATGACATCCCTTAAGGCAGCTGCTAAAGGCACCCCTACTATGGATAGGGGGCGCCCTTTCTTCTTCACGGTTTCAAATCCAGAAAATTGGCGGGAAATATTTGGCAGTTTTGGCAATCGTGATTTGTAGGAGTTTGAGGTCGATTAAACCTCTGATTTTCATAGGATAGACTCCTTATGGGTCTAGGAATCTGATATGGGTGTTTAAATCAATTAGACTGGGCTCAATCGACGGATTTTATCACAACATAAATATATGGAAAGTCACTTATGTGACCTGTTTTAGGGAACTTTAGAGAGATTAAAGTGTTGTAAACCTTCCCAAAGATTTGTATCTATCTAAGGAAGAGTTTAGAATAAAAAGGAAAGCTCAGAAACGCGTAGAAATTCTAAAACAAGAAATTGCCGCAACTTTGCCGTGAAGAGAAGGAAAGAGATTTTGGAAGATTTGGGAGAGATTTAATCGGTGTTTTTGATATAAATAGATGTCTTGGGTCATATAGAAGGGGTGTCGAGAGTTTGGGGACCTAAGGAGAGCCAGAGAAGAAGAAATCAGAGCTTTACCAAACTCTGTTTCTGCTGTTGCTGCTGCTGAAGAGGAAGAACGCGAAGAACATTGACGCACGAGAAACAGTCGTAGAACAGTGTCGTTGTTTAACAGCTGAAGAACATTAAGCTGTGCAGGACAGTCGTATTCTAGGGTCTTAAATTTCTGATCCTGTAAAAGTTGATTAGCAACGTATATCTTCAGTATTGCAACACCAACTGTAACGGTGACTTCTGTAGCATCTATACACCGTTGCAGATCTGCTGTTTTATATATTCTCTTCAGTAAAACCACCTTTTGAGCCATGATTCATTATTTTGAACCTGTTTTTGATATGAGGAGCTAAACCCTATTGCTGAGGCGATAGAGGAAGCTATTTTTCCAACAAAAAGCGGTACAATCTATTTAATTTAATTTATTGGAATTATTATTATGATTATTTTCCTTGGATTATTATTGAATATGACTTTTATTTGAGTGATTGTGATCTATTTTAATGGAGTATGCTTAGTTTATAGACTCTTGATGCTTCATGCTTGGTATTTACAATTATTGCTTTAGAAAATCTACTTGTTGCAATAGTAAGAATCAAATTGAACAAGAAAATTGCATGAATATAAATATTGGATTAAATCACTTTGAATTTGGAAAATAGTAGAATCTTAGCCTCAGTGTTCTTTTAATATTGATATCAACTTTGATTTAGTTTGCTATAATTTTTAGTGAGTTTTTTATTTTAATATTAGAATTTAAGTCTAATTAATATCCTTCACAAGTCAGAGAATCGAACCACTTTTACCACTATCTAAAAATCACATCAACTACTCGGAAAGATTTGGAACGCCTCTTGGAGAACCGTGGAAAATACAAGACATCACATGTCCATCGTCACCAACCTCCGTACCCTGATGCTATGCAAAAGATTCATTTTCCAAAAGGCTACACGTCTCCAACGTTCACACTTTACAACAGAACAAGAAATGTTCGAGAACATGTCTCTCGATTCTTATAATCATTAGGCGAGCATGAACATTATCATGTCGTTCGTCTGAAGGAATTTTCAAAGTCTCTGACAGGCAGAGCATATATCTGGTACAACAACATCGCATCAGGCAGCATTGCCATATGGGGAGATATGATTAATGCTTTTTATAGAAAGTACTTCTTTATTTCAGAACAAGTCACTCTCTCCGATCTTGGAAGGATGTTTCAAAGGAGCAACTAACATCCTAATGACTATGTGAAAAGGTTCAAAGTTAAAGCTTTGGACTTCCATGATCCAAACGTCACAGAGCAACAACTTGTAGACATGTACATAAATGGGATGATCCCGGTCTACAGATCCTTGCTGGAAATCTCCAGTTCCAGACTTTTTCAGAGCTTCATGAAGCAGCCAAACGATCAGCGACTACTGCACCTGCTTTATTGGAAAGAGCAAAGTCTGTAAAGTCGAGGAATATCGAAGCAGACGACGCCTAGTCAACAATCAATACAATCTCCATCCTTCAACAGACGGTGTTGCTGAAAGGAAAGCCGAGACACATCATCAGAACGCTTCTACAACGTCTCAGGCTCCTCTGGAGGCACAAAGAAAAGATAACCAATCCTGAAATGGACAAACCTCGACCCGACATCAATGAACGGGGAAATAGTCTGAAAGAATCAAACTTATCTCTTCTCACGAAGGAGTGATCGATTTACTGGAAGTCTGGGTTCAAGATGGTGCAATCAAATTGTCGTTCATCAGGAGAGAGCCAACTGAAAAAGAAATGGAGAATCCCAGGTACTGTCACCTTCATAGATTCATCAATCATCTAACAAGCAACTGAAATATTTTGAAGCACATTTTAAAAGGGAAGGTTGATACACAATAGCTTCAACTGGGGACCGAAGGAGTACACAAGAATCCTCTCCCAATAAGAACCTTTACACTCTCTGAACAACCTATCAAAGAGGCAGTTCAATCTATCGTCAAACGTGAATTGCTCTATCTGTCGAAGGCACAAAGGAGAGACATGTTTACAGCATTGAACCACACCATGTCAAGAAGTCCATTCCGGAAATACTTCTTGAGCCTCCAGACACATACCAAGAGATGTACGACTGGGACTGCTTACCACAGTCAATATCAGAAGAAACGAATTTGGAAGAACATCGATCGATGCTGGCACCGCCATCAACAATATTCCACTGAAAGACATCGGATCCACATGTATCACTTTACAAGAAGCTACTCATGCTCCCATCTCAATCAGAGACCTTGAAGGAACACTCGGAAATACTTATGGCTACATCACTCTCAAAGTGAACATAAGTGCAACCTGGACAGAAACCAAGTTTCACATAATCAGGAAGATCCAGGATATGACATGTCCTTCAGACCAGCGTGGATCTACGCTGAAAAGATAGGTACTTACAAAGCGCCTTTGGTTACACATCTCTCCAATGAAGAAAGTTCTGATCCAGAAGATTTGGCGGACATTCCATCATCAGAGCACTTGGAGAAATTTCGAACTTTGACGAGGTTGAAACAAGAACCTACAAAAGATGCATAGACATTCATCAAAAGGTCCTGCACTCAGTAAAGTCTCATTCCTCCCATGTCTATGTCATTTATTTCGTCACACGCTATTCTAGCATGGGGACTCAATTCTGCTAGCATCTCTGCTATTCCAAGACGCTATAAGTGGGTAATCTCACTTCAGCAATATTTTACCAAGTGGTTGAATCTCACATTTCTCCGAATCGAGCATCTCACTGAGACATTCTTTACTGAGATGATGTTCAAGCACGACAAAGAAAAATTTGGGCATTTCTCCATAGCCTTGCAGGAGTGTTCATGTGTGCCACAAAATCAGAAAGCTATGATGTCTGCACAAGTGTTGAATCCCACTACCGCGACTAAAGGAATGCTGAATCAACAGAAGATAGTTGGGACCCAAACGATCAAACCTAAGACATGCTCAAGGGATATAACGCTTTAACGCTCAAGCATCTAAGAAGACATCAAATTGTACTCCCAATCAAAGAGTACACCTTCTATAATGGCGCCTCTAGCTTCAGCACAAGCCAAAGTCTTCCGCGAGATGTTCTCATCACCTCTACAAAGAAGATACAACACATTTCATGCCATGGGTTTAGAAAAACGTACCAATGGGTGAGGAATGGGACAATTCTTCCTCAACTAAATATGTTCATCTATATCTCTTCTACAACATACCAAAAGGGCGCCTCAATCGTACATACAAGCTGAAAGATGTGGCCTTTATTGTCAGGTCTACGAAATCTGAAAAATTTGTACGGGATTAAAAATTACGAATGTGTACGCTTCGTTGGATGAGATCCACAAATCCAAATTGAGTGTTTATTTCCTCATGTGATAACTCAGTATCTTAGCTTCAAAAGTTGGGGTCAAACGCCGAATTCTGACACTATATGAGGTTCCTACAGCTTCCAGAGCATACAATATGCAAGCAGCAATTCTTAGACGGGATTCATAACTTCCACAATCGATCCCTGTCCACCGGGTATTTCTACTAAAGTCCTTCATCAAGGTAACTTCAAATTCAACCACCTAGGTCTTTACATCAATTTTTCTACCTGTGTCCTCTATCCAAGTTTTGCCAGAAGAAGAGAAAACGAAAAGGAGGGATTTAACAAAATACTGGGGATTGACGGTCCATTGATCATGACGATCAACTTCACCGTCCAAGACTCGTGGCGCCGGCTCTCAAATTATAATCATTTATTTTAAAAGGGATGCTACCACCGGGACATGAAACCATGGTCATTACATCATCCTTTCTTGAGAGCAACCTCAGTTATGGTCCCGTGACCAGGGTTTCAAAAGTGATGTTTCTACGACTAACAGAAACAAGATGGCACTGCAAGCACCATGCTCATGTATCGATATCAAATGAATCAATGACATTAAAATCCTTCACCAATCATTCAAGACACAAGCGAATGGTCTAAAGACACAACAGGAGTGTTTTACAACAAGCTCGTCTGAGATGATTTTACATTGTCCCGCACAAAGCAGCGAGCTGGGAGAAAATGGTGACGAATCTAGGGATGAGTCATATACCATTCTCTTTGTATGGATGTCCTCTACAACAATCCAAAATTCAGAGCAATTGGAGAAACGGGAAAAAAAATGTGGCCAAAACTTTGGACTACATGACAACTGAAAATTTTCTGAAAACCTCTTGGAAGTTTACTGTTTCGTCAATTTCGCCCTTAAACGTACTCAAACACCTAAAATCTTCTTAGTTAAAGCTTGTAAATTTTCTGAGGATGAAGAAACATGGGTAGATCACGAAAATCTGACATCGGACGAAGATTCTACAACATTTTCAATGAATACCTGACTTCTGAATTTTCTGATGACGAATTATGGCGAAATTCTTCATTCATCTACATCTGAATCAGAAGCTATGCCTTCTGCGCGAGATTAGACTTCATCTTCAGCCGCTAGTCTCATTTGCTGAAGCCGGTGGCGTTTTGCTGATAAGCTGCAAGCCTTTCATCTACAGCTTTCCTTTTCAGTAATAACTCATCTCGTCCCTGCTTCTCTTCTGCATCCGCTAAGTCTAAGAAAGCGTTGATTCCACCACGGACGACGTCCAGATGATCGAGATACATACAATGCATCAGCTTTCCAGCGTCTCTGAAAGGTTGATTCACCTCGCCATGAACATCTGCAGAAGTCTTCATCTTTGACTTGATATTTCTGGAGCGTTCTCCGAAAGGGTCAGAAGAGTGGTTGTAACCAGAAGTCACCACTATCTGAGGTGAAAGACATCGAGTCATGGATATACCAATCACAAACGCGAAACAAAATGGTAACAGTCCAACTCTTACCTATTTACAATTTCACTAGCTGTAGTGATTATAACGTCAGAATTTCGAAAACTTGCTCGTTCCCTCAAACCTGCAAAGACAAGCAAAATTCATTATTCAAGATCATGACTTGATTTTCATAAAACCGTGAACAACCCACGTGAATTTTAACATCCACTGGTTTTTCAAAAACTAGACAGACGTCCATTCTACAATTGTGAAAACACACATACAAACATTATTTCACCATGTATAATGGTCTACTTTCAACAGTTTCTCAAAATCAAAACATGATTTTACAAATATATAAATGTTTAATGTGAAACTCACGTAAATTCGAAAAATATATCTATATATTTTTTGTTCCCTCGCACGAGCATTTGTCTTCGAAGCGAGAGTATATTTTCAAAGATTTCTGAAAGCTCGAAGATAAAAAAACTTTCATGAAAGCTCATAAAATTTTTTTTATTACTAACAGACGCACGTCTATTAAAAAAAAAACTTTTCTCTCGTACGAGCATCCACCTTTGAAACGAGAGTTTATTCCACTTTGTGAAATATCACATATTTAAAAAAAATAAAATTTTGGTTTCCGTGAAAGCTCATAGACAAAATTTTATATCATCAGACTGAGGTATATTTTGTTTGTTTCTCAAACTAACAAACGAATGAGCATCTGTTCCTAAAACAAGGATTTCTTTTCTTGGGCCCGGACCTATGAATCCTAAATCAACCGAGGTTCGATCACCAAATCAACAGTCCTACACAAATTTGCGCTTGATGCTCTATCATGTTACTGGAATCTTCTTTCAAGCCATGGTTCGTTCATGCAATCAAAAATCTGGTAACATTCTATCTTACGACTAAGTTCAATTACTTATTTCCTCCGTAACTAGAAAATCACCATTTAGTGCTGACTGAGGAACATGACTGTCCCTCACTAAGCAGGGGACTCAATGTAGATGGTGGATTTTCGACAAGGGTTAAAATCGTAAAATCATAATTATACATGCTCCTGATCCAGCAATCAGATGAGTATTGAGGCTCATGTCTCTCATTGAAGCATGAAAGCTCATGCCATGAAATCTCTGACTGAGAATACTGTCTCTTAAAGTATATGTAGATGTGTAGTCTCTCAGCTGAGGCAACAGCACATCTCATGAATACTGAGAAATTTCAGTAATTACTTCTATATAGAATCGAAAGATTGGACGGCTCCTAGACATCTTGCCTGCTAGTATAGAGCAATGACGTCTTCAGGATGTAACAAGGTTTTCCCAGACTATATACAAGAAATATGACGTTTCAACAAGCTCATATTTCTCAATTCTCAGATAATTAATGCTCCTAGACAGCATGCCTGCTAGTATAGAGCCATCAATTAATTATCTCTAATCGTTAACTGAATATTCAACAATATTCTACGATTCTTCGTAATATTTCGTCAGTTCAATTCTTTGTTCTTCCCAGCAGAATTCCATGGGTTAGTGATAAATGTTCAACGTACGGGCGTCTGAGCCGCTGTCGAGTAAGCCCCGACCAAAATGGTACGAGTGTACTCAGCAATAATGCATAAACGAGCACCTGAATGAGCAAACGAGCATTCCAAAACACGAAGGAACGATGAACCTATGCGAAATAGGAAGAATAATAATAACAAATAATAATAAAATATTAGCAAAGGCGCTAGGGGACTGGGCCCACCAACCGTCCAGTCACGCCGTGGCCAGTCCAACGCCTAATTCTATATTTTATCATACTTTGTTATTTTTCCCTGATCTCATGAAAATCTCTTCATTCGAGCAAATCTCCTTCGTTTCAAGGAAACTCCCCAGTCCCATGGTGTTTCCTCGCATCAAAGAAATAAAATAATTAGGAAAGTTGTCATGGGACCGGGCTCACTAGTAGGCTGACCATGCCCTAGCCGTGGTCGGTCCCACACCTCATGGTTCCTTATTATTTTGTTATTTCTCTCATCCCATGAAAATTTCATGATTTCATGATATTTCCCTAAACTCATGAAAATTATGTAAAATTAAGGAGAAAACGCACGGGACCGGGCTCATTGGCCGGCGGCCATGCCCTGCCGGTCCCACATGCTCTTGTTTTATTATTTTAATATTATTTGTTTCCCTCATCCCATGGAAACTCCTTCACTTCAAGGAAACTCCCTAGTTTCAGCAAACTCCTTGAATTCATGAAATTTCCCTCAAGTTATGAAAATAATATAAAATTAGGAAAACTCGTGGGACCGGGCCCTAGACGGCCGGTCATGCCCTAGCCGGTCCCACACGCCCCTTTTTTTTTTTTATGTTTCCCTCATCTCATAGAAACTCCTTGATTTCAACAAATTACTTGGTTTCAACAAACTCCTTGATTTTATGATATTTCCCAAAAATCATGAAAAATATTATAAAATTAGGAAAAGTGCCTTGGGACCGGGCTCTTTGGCCGGCCGGCCATGCCTTGGCCATATCTGGTCCCACACTTCATGATTCCTTCATTATTTTATTATTTATTCCTTCATCTCATGAAGTTTTTTTGGTTTCAGCAAAAATCTCTGATTTCTTCATATTTTCTCAAAATGTTGCTCAGACGCGCATCAGAAAATATCGAAACTCTCAGGACTGAGACATGGACATTATGGTGACACGGGAATGTATCCTTGACCGACCAAGTCCGGCCCTGAGGCTTGAAAAAAGCCGGTTTCACTTATTTTAACAATTTTGACCTAATTTGCTCAATCGCTCATATTGGGTCCAAACTCTCCTCAAACAACTTGGAGTTTGCTCAAACGACCATCAGCTGGTCCCATGATCACCAAGGGCCGGTCTCATGCCCTCTTGGTCGGTACCTCATCTCTCCATAGTCAAGTTTTACTACCTAACGCTCACACGAGCACTATTTTAATAAATGATTAAACCAACATTTAATCATCTTTTCACCAACTGGTCTTCAAGAGACTTTGGTATTTTTCTGATTTGAGCATCTGGGAGCTACATGGTCGATTCATCATCTCATGTAGCCGGTCCCTCCTTCATTTCATGAATGATTTTCAATAAATCATCAATTTATCATCAATTCAGCAGTTGATCAAAATTAGGGTTTCGAATCCAAGGTTCATAATTCCAGATTCAAACGCTAATAATTTTATGTTGATCCTATGATCAACACCCTAATTAATTATACTCGGTTCAACTGCCAGTATTTTAAATTTATCTTGGTCCAGTTACCAATAAATCCTCAAACTAGCGACATTTGTTCAAATGAGCAACATCTGCTCACACCAAAGAATATTGGTTCAACTATTAATATTCAACAATTCATCCAATGGGAAACATATGCTCAGATGAGCAATATTTTCTCAGATCAAGGGATATTGGTTCAACTATCAATATTATATCAACATTTATTCGACAACGTACTTTTGTCTCAGCTGACATGTTCAATTCATGAGTCTCAGAATATTCGCAAATCATGTTCGACTCAGCAATGCAAGGACTCATCGTCCCATAAAGTCAGCAACTGACTCCACAATCACGAGATGTCAATCGTGTCACATGGGGGATATTAACCAGGGTTTTGGTATGGTGGTCTACGACACGTGTGTTCATACACACGATGAGAATGTGAGAAAGTCGTGCAATCAGTTGGAGGAGTTAGCAAAGTAAGTGGGTGGAAAATTAACCAAGTCTCTGCACGATGAGCAACTAGTTTTGACACGATTTCCCACTTCCCTACTCTTTGACTTCAGAAACTGTCACACTTCATGGGATCAAGGTGTTTACAATTTCCAGCAATATAAAAGGCCTCTGAATCATGATTGAAACGGACAAGAATTTCTCGATAAGTTCACACAGACAATCTTTCGTCTACACGAACTCATCGTCTGAGCAATCGCTCTCAACTGAGTAAAATTCAATCATTCAGAACTTTCTTACACAGAATACACAACACACCTACAATCTTTGATCACCATTGATCTCACACATTTCTCAGCTTCCCTCCTACAGATCAAACCATCCTCTCCTGTGACCGAATTGACTCTGGAACGACCATTGTCTTGGTTTAGGCCGGAGTCCTACAGATTTATCTCTCGAACTTAAGGAACTCTCTTCTTGCAGTGCATCTGTGTGAGGTTGAACATTTGTTCGGTTCAAGGAGTCTCCTTCGCAGGGTTATCTCCTCAATCTCGTAAAAACTATCAAATCGTTTTCCCCCATCTACAACATCGGACTTATATTCCCGAAGAACAACCTAGTAATATCAATCAACTCATAATAATCTTAATCGTATGGAAGCGAAACAAGATATTGTGAGATCAAAAACGATGGGACGAAGATGTTTGTGACTACTTTTTATCTTACCTATCGAAGATTGAAAGTTGAGCAAATCTTAGAGAAGATAGTGCTCAATACGATAGAACAAAGTAACATCAGAAAACGCAACTACAGAAAAAATAGTTGGGTCTGGCTCAAGAATCCCAATGAAATCTTTAAATCGTTAACCTATAATGGTTTTAGGAAAGACCTAGGTTAAAGGAGAATCGACTGTAGTCACAACTAGTATCACACAGGAGGTGTGGGGATTAGGTTTCCCAGGTTCTAGAGTTCTTCCTTATATAGTCTTGAAATCAGGGTTTGCAATCAATGCTACCTTGGTAAAAAAGCATTCAATATTCACCGTTAGATGAAAACCTTATTAGAGTAAAGCTAATATCTTTCAACCGTTAGATCGAACTTAGCTTGTTATACACAAATGAAATGTGACTTCATTTAGGTATGAGTAACCGTACCCAAATGTGTGCACATGGTTGGCTCAACAATAGTTAACCGAAGTTATCGATATCAACACTTCCATATCAACCTTGTTCATCTTAATCACAACTAGTTCAAATGACTCAAATGAAACTAGTTATGGAGTTTTTCAATTGTTTATATTCTCATAGAAGTATACAAGACACAATTGAAGCAAAATCGATTTTCATTCACTTGAATAAATTCATGAATATTATAGCCACGGTTTGCAAAAGATTACATTCGTTAATATATAAATGTATTTATTCATGAACAACCCGATTTTAGAACTTAACCCACTCAAGTATGAAAATGTGTATGCATACTTAGAGTTCCGGACTTGGTATGGGTTTTCCAGTATGCGAACGGTTACGCATAAACTCAGTTGAATTCTCGGACTTGAACTTTTCAGATGGTACGCGTATGGGTACGCATACTAAGTTCCCGTACTTCAACTATCAAACCAGTACGCATACGGGTATGCATACTATGGTTCCCGGACTTGGAATAACTTGCAACATTAGCATACAAGTATGCATACTCAATGGTTAATCGTTCTAAACTCCATCTTACTCATTGAAACATTCTTGGAAAAAGGGAATAGCTGTCTCACAAAAACTATTATCTTCAAAGCAATTTTCAAGTGATCAATAGATCAATAAGAAACATTCCGAGTCTATATCAAATGACCATCTCACACAAATCATGTAAGATGTTACTAGGCGATTTTCACATGATCATCTTTTGACTTTTGTCAAGAATAAAGATGAACTTGGTTAAAGCGAAAGCTTACCAACACATATTTTGAGAAATATGTAAGCGAGTTAAACTCAGCCGAAATATCAAACGTGTATAATATAAAGTCTATATTGCTATACGATTTTTCTCTCAATAGGAGATAGAATAGACATAGACTTCTGAGTGATAAATGAGTTCAAGTATCCACATACCTTTTGTTGATTAATTTCCACAAGCTCCCCTTAGTAGTTCTTGGTCTTCACTAATGAACGCCGTGAAGTCTAAAGCTCAACTACACATTCTATCCTGATCCGAGACATAGTTATAAGTAAACTACAAATCAAGAATTATAGTTTTGGCAACTAAACTTGAGAAACAAGCTTGAGATAGCAACGCTTGCGAGTTCGACCGAGCAGTGCTCTAACAGTTATATCTAACGAAAGAGTAAAGCATTGACTAAGGGGGAGAAACATATCATATTGCTGTGTAGTAATACTTACTACAAAAGGGGAACAACAAAGATGTTCGGATTAAATATTTTCCTAGCTTACCTTTAGGGGGAGTAAAATCTTTTTTTATCCAAATTTCAACAACGACATTTATTAACTGAATACATGCAGGTTATTGTGCTGTTGAAACTTGGAATCAAGCATATGAAGAATAAGTTATTTTGTAATTCGTTTAGATCCATACGTAATAAGAGTTTTGTCATTAAAATTGGCAAAGGGGGAGATTGTTAGAGCATAGATCGCTTGAACTCACCAAGCGTTGGTATGTCAAATTTGGTTGTCATATTTTAGTATCGAAACGCATCTAGAGTCTCTTGATTAAATACTAGAGCCAACTTCGTTTAGGTTAGACTAGAAAGTTTGTTGAGACATACAAGTATTACTCCGAAAACCTGAAGAATTCGAAGAAGTAATGAACTACAAGACGACATCACCACTTGAGGTTAGTAATACTGACTTGAACTTGTTTCATTCCTAGCGTATCTTTCAGGTCATGCATATTAAAAACATAACTGCGAACCTGTATATACTGTATATATTGTAGAATACTCTAGTGATTTGACATGATCATAATAGTATGATTATAATATTAGGGAATTAGACTACGAAGTATAACGCTTATCTTTTGAACTTCGTAGATATGACATCGACATAATCTTATATATATTGTTATGATCATGTGAATGGGTTATGCTGAAGATTTCATCCTAGGAAATAATGTTTTACATTTGTTTAAAGGAAGTATATTCATGAACTTGTTTCATGAATAGAAAGGGAAATCATAAGGCTTATTGGTCCGGATATTCATTGCAAATATTTGGATGACCATGAGATGGTAGAAACGATCTTAACTTAGATTATGTATCTTGGTATAACTAATCACAATGCCTGACTTATGATTTGGTATGACTGGTCTTTATTAATAACCAATCCTAAGTAATCACCATGTGATGGTATGATCGATCCCTGTAATTGGTGTAACTGATCCTAGTAATTGGTGTGACCGATCATGAGTATGTGTAATCGATCCTTGTAATTGGTATAACCGGTCCTGGTAACTAGTGTGACCGACCACAAGCAATACCATATGTAGATGGAACCGATCCTTGTAACTGGTGTAACCTATCCTAGTGACTGGTTGACCGACCATAAGTGTTTCCATATTTAGGTATAACCAATCCTAGTGATTGGTAGAACCGAATGAAACCATCTATGTGATTTGGTATTTGATCACTCACATAGTAGTCTTGGAAAACTGGCAAACCAATTTTAAACTTGTTTGGAAGTGTGGTTTAAACGATTCCAAGAATGCAAATCCATATAAATGAAATAAGGATTTGCAGTGAAAAGATGTCAACATACTTTGAACACGAGCAGTAACTCTTATTATTTATTGTTCAAATATATTCATTAGTACTCAAGGTGATCTTGTGCCGAAATAAATTAAGAATCTTTTAATTAAGGTTTTTGATTTTATATACATTAATTACCAGTAGTTAATGTATAGCTCTAGAAAATAAGAATTATTAATGTGCATTTACTAGTTGGAGATTTTCAATTGAGAGATTTTAGAAATATTAGACAAGCATTTATTGGAATTATGAAAACCGAATTTTGTTATTCATTGCATATCTTGAGAATATTTTCGATTTTGAAAATTCCTTGGTGTCCAAACATCCTTGGTCTATAAATACCTAAGTTTGCATTTCTAGCAAACTATTCTAAGATCCAGGAAACTTCATTTCTTGTTGTTTCGGGTGGAGCCGTTTATTCAGAGAGGAAAGTTATGTAAAATCTCTTACGATCGCTCGTTTAAAGACTTATGTGGGATCAAGAAGCTTAATGAGTACCGTTGGTGGGAATCTTGATAATTGCAGTGTTATTAGTTTTCGATTTATTTGATTGACTAACGGTTGTTGAAACTTTGATTGCACCTAGTTTGTTTATGCTTGAGAATCTTCTCTTCTGATATAAGTTTCACTCTAACTAGATCAGAGTATCGACTGGATCTTTAGAACTGTTTGTAGATCTAAAAACATCTTGTGATAATCCATTGTTAACAAACTTCGTTCTGTGCATGATTGATTACAAGAGATTCAAGTGGTGTTGTGCATGTTATTGAAGATTAAAGAAGATTTACAGAAAATGAAGATTTCTTATTGGTTTTCGTATCTTGTGAATTTTTTGCACAAACCATAATCGGCTGGGATCCAACCAGAATCGGATTTATTCGATTGATTAGTTGCGTGAGATCGCATTCTCTATATATCTCTTTTACGATTTATTTTGATTGAGTGGGAATCTAAACTTGGATACTTTGGTAGTTGTTGGATAGATTGATCTAACCAGAAAAAGGATTTTATTAGATTAAACGGGAGATCCTTTGTCAACAACTCATCTAAATTTTTAGTAAGATTGATTAGAGTAGTTCCCAAACAGATTCTTCCTTTGTTGTTTGGAATACGATCCAAAGGACTTGCTATTCACGTGCGTGACTCTAGAAGTCTAAGGCGCAGGGATACTGAGGGATACGATCCAAAGGACTTCCTTTGTTGGGAGTCTGCTTGGTATCAACTATGCGAAGTTGGTATTAGATTTGGTATAGCGGCTTAATTCTGAGAGTATTCAAAACTGGACAAGGTCCCGGGGTTTTTCTGTATTTGCGGTTTCCTCGTTAACAAAGTCTTGCTGTGTCTTTTAATTTGATTTCCGCATTATAATTGTTTATTATAATAAATTATAATGCACATATATGTTAACTCTGCATTACTTGATAGTGATCCTATAGATTTTGGTTATCACTGAACCTATTATCAAGTAACACACTTTGTTGTAGTATTTTCTCGATCTCGTATGCATAGACAATCACACGAAGTGTGAACCGAATTGTCGTATTGTCTCGACTTTGTCCATAGACGATCACATTCGGTAGAGGACTTACAGGTTGAAACAAAAAGATTTTGGTGTATTTGGGTACCCTCGTCTTTTCACAATGGTTTGTATACGAATATACATACCAATCCGGATCACGAAACAAACAGATTTTCCCATGATGTACATACGAATATGTATATCATACAAATCTGAAAGTCGATATATAAATACTCCTCTACATGTTCGAATACATGTAATACGGCTTCAGAAATATAACAATTTGTAAGACTGATAACACTATCTTGTATTCCGAATATATTAGTTCTATATTTCTATAAATCGATTCGAAACACTCCTGAATGACATCAATGACACATATCATTGTTCCAGGCTATTTTCGAATGATAAACTTGAATCATGATTTGATTCCGAACAATAAATTGTTCTCCATGGAATTTGATTAAGTATGAAAAAATATTCATTAAGCTTAGTCATTATATTTCGAGAAATCCGTAAACTAAATAATTAGTTCGCGACTCGAAATTCTTGTTTATGCAAGCTAGTCTAATTAGCTATGTGACAATCTTCTCGAAGATAAAAAAGTGAAAATAACTTGAGAAATAGGTGGTTCAGTCTTCACTTACTTTTTCTTGATGAAGTTCTCCAAAAGCTTCGGTTGATCTTCTCCTTCAAACGGTAAAATGCAAATGATGACTGGTTCATTTCTCAACTCCACTATCCTAGACCGATACTTGTAGACTGGAAATCAAGATATAGTTTTGACTACTAAATTTGACAACAAGCTTGATATAGCAACACTTGTGAGTTCGACCGAGCAATGCTCTAACAATTGCTACTCCATTTTCCATTTTAGAAGACTACGTCGAAAGCATCAATTTCTTGTGTGCACAATTGAACCCATTTTAAATAAGCATAGAGGGTACACCAAACCGTGATTAGCATGTTTTTACTAACCCTAGAGAATAATATAAGTAATAAAACACATATGTTTATAGAATTAAACAAAAAATTAACATAAGAGAAATCAAATTTAATTATCTAGAAAAAGACTTACTTCCCAAAAATGAAGGATTTAGTTCAAAGAGAGAATATTTTCCTCAAGATGATGTGCTGGTGCGTTTTAATCTATACTTACAAAAAACAAATACAGGTATAATCTTGCTTGCGTCAACCATATTGAAGTTTAATATATCTTGGAAGCAGCGACACCAACTGGTTCATGATCATATTGGAGAGGAGAACATAAAAACTACTCTGTAGAGCAGAACTTAAGAATCAACATAAGCATGACATATGGCACTAATACTCTATACACAACTTCAAGATAGAGAACGGAAAATCTCACCAAACAGATACCAGACCCGTGCTTTATTGATTTTTTGTAGCACCAAGTGAATATTTGCTTAGCTCGATTTATTTTTTTAATATTAATGGGAACTAACCATACAACGGACACCCTTGTATAACACTCAATGCAGCATTACTTCACAAATGGTGGAATTTTCAAACCCTTTTATGCATCTCTGATCTGGTGAGTTCTTAATTTCTAAACTCTTATTTTATTGTATTTTTTGTTTCTTGGTTGATGCCTATCGTGAGGGCAATCAACTTAAATCATTTATTTCCACACAATTAATTGGCAATATAATGGAAGCAAGGATCGTTCCCACGAAGAGCAGGGAGTTTAGTTGTCATAAAGGTCATAATTGGGGGATTTTGTTTTTAGATTGTAAACAAAGTAAATAAAGAAATTGAAAATTGAGTTGCAAGCAATAGAGAGAAATATGATCAGAGAATCCTTGTTCATTACTAAATAGTCATCAAAGTAGCATATTCATATATTCTTTATCATTCACAGATTATTATCAACCGTAGGAAAGCAACTACACAGTGCTATCCTCAAAATTCCTTAAGTCACTGGACACTGAAGCGCTCGAATGCCAGATTATATTCTATAAACCACCTAGAAGTAGCACACTTTAAGTGTAATTTGGTTGAATACTTTATATTTGTGAATTTAGGTCAATCCTAGTAGTTGAACTCTTAGCGCAAGGTTCACTTTCTAGAGTTGTTTCTACCTGCGATTGCTCCACAGAATCCCTCTGCAAGGTTTCACAATTTCTACTCGTGTAGAGAATTATTCAACAATTAGGATATCCTAATTCTCTACTAGCATTAGTTTAAATAATAAACTAGTTCAGTTGGCCACTTAAACAATTTACCAATCAAACATAAAATTAATTATTGTAAAAACAAACAATAATCATGTGAAGAGTTAAAATAGATTTATATGCTAAATTGAATCATATATTAGAACTTAGAATTCATCCCCAATCACTAAGAAGTTTAGATACTCATGGGATTAGTGAAACCCATGAGATAATATGATAAAAGTAAGAGAAATAATTACGGTGATGAAAATAACTCCAAAACCCTAGGTTTCTCCTCTTGTGTTCTTCTCTCCAAAAGCTTGATAAAATATTAAAAGATATCTCAAAAACATTAGAACAGTCTCTTATATAAGTTGTAGTTGCGCCCGTGCTCGAATTCCGATCGAAATCAGTAGCCAAAAGCTCGCCAAAATTCCAAATATAAATATAAGAGAAAAATACGGTTTAGTCCAAAATCTCATCCAAAGATACTAGTTAGTCCTAACCCATTCAACTAGGTACAAATTAGTCATTTTTTATGGAAAGTACACTAATAACCTTCTGATTTACAATTTAGTCCGCATATTTACAGTTTAGTCCAAAGTGACTCATGATGATATCAGCAATTTTAAATAATATAAAAATAATTTATCTTTCGTACCGTTTGTCCAAAATTCGCAAACTTTATACATTTGGAAAGCTCTTTCCGGCAGCTACAACTATATAATTCTCATTTTTCAGAAAATCTTAGTTTACATTGGTGTACAAACATACGCATTTATAAAAATCCAAAAAACATAAAGACAAGACAAGGTACACCAGTTTGTACACTACATACATCTTGAATCGTCCATCTAAGTACTAGTAATGCTATCCATATTAAATAAACATAACATAGAAACTCAAATGGATTTGAACCATCAACCTCCGCAACCTTGTGATAAGCTTGGGCACTCTACCATTTTGAGCTTACGAGTCCCTAAAAAAATGAATTAACATGCGCACAATAACAAATAACATGTGTACATATGTACCAAAAACATGTATACAAGTCCATATCCTAGAACATTATCGACCAACATAAACTAAGAGGAGATCAGATAAATATGAAGGAATAGGAATCAGATGGAAAAATGAACCCATACAAGCAACAAAAGAGATATATCTTAAGTTCAGTAAAAGATATGAGGTTCTTATACTTCTCGGAAAAGTCATCTTTGCTCATGTTCATAGGGTCAAGAAGATGACACAAGGACCTGCAGTTATCATAAAAGTATAAAAAAGAGATGCAGTAACTTTTGATGTTTTGCTGTACAAAAATCCAACATTTATACCACAAAATATGCACATGTTGCTGAGATAACACAATAGTCTACAACTTTCTACACACCTATATAAAATCCAACACTTGTACAATTAGTGTTTTTCCTAATTTTTGGTTTGTATATATAAAATATTCTCCTACAAGTGTACAACTATTTACACCTAAATAATCAATATTTGGAAAACTATGCAACCTAAATAATCAATATTTGGACAACTATGCACACCTAAATAACATAACATGTGTGTACAACTATGTACACATTACTGATTTCCCTTTTCTTAGACTTCAAAATGAACATGTGTAAATGAAAATAAAAATGAAACGACCAAACAAGGAGAACTTAATTGGTTGAATCGGAACAACTAGACTGCTAATTAATAAAAGACAATTCTTCGATATACAAACAAAAAGTATGATGGGCATATGGTATGTGTATTTAAGAACAACAAGCTTTAAGCAATTCTTCAAGTATGTTTATGCAAACAAATCTAATTATGGGAATAAAGTATGTGTAATAAAGAATAACAAGAATTCTGCAAACCTTCATGTAGTTTCTAACATGAGCCAAGTTCTCTGGAACACTCCAGCTCTTAAAATGTTCAAGAGCAACCTCGAGGTGGTAAAACTTTGGCGCCAAACTCAAATTAACGGTTGAGACTTTCTCTCCAATAACAAAAGGATCCTGAAACAAAGAGAGTACAATCACAAATTGTCAACAATACATCTAAAATCGAACAAAAACTAAGTATATGTAAAACATAACAAACACATGTACACAGAGAGAAACACATACAATAGGTGTACAATTATGTACATATTAAGAACTAACACATGTACAATTATGTACACCTTAGTTATTCACATGTGCACTAGTTTGTACACCCTATTTTTATGGGTGCCTATACTCAGTAACAACTAACAGAGACAATATCCATAGCCAGAAGGATAAATTTAACAAGTCCACAGATAGTGACCTAAATAAAATCTCGTATGCCGCCCGAGGTGCTAAATGAACGGTAATATGATTTAACGAAAATTTTCAATTAAATGGAGACGTTGTAAAAATGGAAATTTCACAAACACCACAACCATGGCAACTTCATTAAGAGCTAGTTAAATCTACATTTCGAAGCTTCTATGTTTTTCTAGTTTCATCCAAGTCTTCCCCTTTATTTTGTCTGCGCAACTTATAATGAATCATCGGTAGAAATATGCAGAAATGCAAGATAGGCTTAAAAAAATTTAGATGTGAGATTGATAATACGAAAATTAAGTCAACTGTTAGATACATGCACACAAGGATGAGTCATGTGTAATAGCCTAGCGATATGGACAAGTGTGTACAGTTGGAGATCATTAATATACAGTCTTTAAATAGTCTAATAAAGGTACACTATATAGTAGCATAATTTTTTTTATCCAAGTGAAGCAACTTTTGAATTTGTGCATGAGAAAGATAGGACTACAAATTTTTCAGTGAGAGAAGAATACACGAAAAAGATAGGCCTACAACTTTTTCAGTAAGAGAAGAACAAAAAGAGATAGGTACGTAGATAACATGTGTACAACTTGTTGATGGTGGTTTTTAGTTCAGGGATAAAATTGTAAAACCACACATTTAATGTGCCGTCACTATGCAAAGTAACAGATCCATGTAAAGTGATGAGTGTTCAACCTCTCCACTGGCGTATTTATTGGGAAACTCAATATGTTCACATGAAATTTATCCAGACTGATGCATGTAAGCAACAATCCGCCATGGATTAGTAGGTGCAAAGTCCTACCCAAAATCAGGAAGCAAAGAATAAAGGAGCCACGGAGAAGGAGCAACAATGAGAGGAAGCATGTCCATGCCATAGGCCAGCCGACGCCACTTGGCCACGCCCCATGCTACCCAACCGGCCCTTACTCCTTTGTCTACCAATCAGGACGCTTTAAACCGGCCACACTCCCATGAGTTGTGGCTGGGCCCATACTTGCCGGCCATATTCCCCATCGACCAATCAGGTCGCACTAAACCTACCACGCGAACCAGAAGTGTATCCACACTCGTTCTTGGCCGGCCCCCTCTTTTTATTGACCAATCAGGTTGCTCTAAACCTGCCACAATATTAAAAGAGGTGGAATTGCATCAAGTGGTCACCATGCCAAATTGGCTTCCCAAAGATTGTACAAACAAATGAGAACGTTTGGTAAACAATTTTAGTATGAGCTACATGCCAAAAGTTTCTTATGGATGTCTAGCATAAAAGTTTCTCATTACTCAAATCAATCGGAGTAACGAGATAAAATATACAACATAAAAGGCGAGCTAGGTCATGGCTGAAAACTGACAGAATCCCTCCTGAATTCTTCTTGAGTTTCACTGTCGGGTTGTTTTCACCTCCTAAACGAGCTCAACACCTAAATATTCCCGCGTGGGAGATAGGAAATTATTTTATGATCAGAATGGAGGGGCGTACCATCAAAATCCGAGTTCGTACGAGAATTTTACAACGATTTTAGTGAGGGTCCCACATTTGAATTTTCTGATTACGAAATTTCATGAGTTAACACAAATTTATATGAATCATCTCAGCCATCCAACTTGGCTAGCCAAATTAAATGGTTTATATTTAATTTGATTCAATCATCTCGGCCATCCACGGCCACATGCCGCATGCCTTATGCGCTAATTAGAGTTTCGGCATGCCAAACCTTAATTTAGGAAAAGTTGATACGCCAACCGAGCCAAAACAATGTTCCACAGGGAATTGGGATTGATATGGCCACTGAAACTGATGTTTCCATACCACTTTTGAGTCTAACACCAATGTTCAAAAATTTAGTGGCCATGGCTACGCCAGGCGCTACTTGCACCATCGTGCCGCTGGCATGCACAAACTATTCCAGCCATTCCACCGTGCCACTGACATGCACGAACTATGCCAGCCATGCCACAGTACCACTGGCATGCGCTAAAGGCGCCACTGTACCATTATAAGGCCCCAACAGAAGGTATCCATAATCAACGGCTACCCTTCCTCATGAGACACAATCTCATCCATCCAAGTTCGCCACCGAACTGACAGACTTGTGGCAAGTTTTAGGCGACCAGCCGCTTAAATCTAGTGGCCATGCCACTGGCATGCACGATCTATGCCAGTCATGATGCAATGCCACTGGCATACACCAAAAACGCCACTGTACCATTACCAGGTGCCAACAGAAGGTAGCCATAATCAACGGCTACTCTTCCTCATGAGATGCAATCTCAGCCATCCAAGTTCGCCACCGAACTGACGGAATTGTGGAAAGTTTTAGGCGACCAGCCAAGACGAGCCTAAGAGCATCACATGCTATGTTCCTGCGGCAAGACTCTTGATTTTGGCTTGCCACACGTAGCAAAGTGCTACTTGTTTTCTGTGAAAACACTCGAGACATCAAACATGTCACAAACTGGGGGATACTCATCAGGGTATTGGTCTGGCGGTTTACAGCGTGCGGAATGCAATAAGCCCGTTACAGGAAAGTGTCGTGAAGCGGGACGATTAGTGATAGCAAGAAATAATGGTGTAAACGGATCCACTCCCTTCATCATGGAAGCATAATTTCTGATGGTTACACGTTACTCCAATCTTCCATTACTCAATCGTTTCCACTTCCTACGAGACCAGGGTACATTTTATTACAACTTGTATAAATAGGTTCACCTATTTCCACCAAAGGACAAGTTTTTGGTCGGAAACAACATAGTATCCAGAAATCACCAAGAACTGATAGCTTTGCACTCTGCAAGCCATTTCCACTTTCTGATACAAGTCATAAAACAAGCCACATCTTCAGAATTAACCATTCTGGTATCAACACTCTCTTCGCTTCCCTCTCTAAGACCAACCCTTCTCCTTCACTTTGTGACCGAAGCAATCCTGGAACAGCCATTTCTTGGTTTAGGACAGGATTGTACAGATTGATCTCTCGAATCAAAAGTACTCTCGTGCAGTGCATTGTTTAGGGTTTAGATTCGTTTCTCATCCACACACCCAAATTTACCAAAACCAGCAGAAACAGTTTTTCAAACAATCGGCGACCACGGTGGGGCATTAATCTCTCGGTTGCAATATCAATTTCCAATTTCTAATTTCGTTTTTCAATCCCGATCTCAAGATGGTAGAACTCAGGTCCGGATCAACAACAAACCCTGAAAACACTAGCGTTGAAATCATACTCGGTATTAATGTTCCTTCCAGTGGAATTAATACGCCGCCTGTCAACACCAGCGGCGCGGAAAATGTTCCTTCAGGCGTAACGCCTCCGATCACCAGATCCAGAGCCGCTGCCGCCACCCCCATTGTTTCTTCAAGTGTGACGCTCCCAGTCGTCACCAGAGCTGTTGTCACTCCACCATCAGGACGAGAGACCGGAGGAGCCAGAGGAAGACAACCCCTTATTACCATTGCTTATTTGATGGAAATACAAGAAGTTTTTGCTAAGGCTCAGACGGACATGGAGACAACTCAAAAGGAGCGAAACAATGAACATCTGAATGATTAGTCAAGGAGTTCAGAATTCGGGCGTTAGATTGTCATAAACCAAATGTGACCGAACATCAATTAGTGGAGTTGTGCATTAATGCTTTCTGGGGACTCTGTTCACAAAACCATGTAATCTATGACGGAGCATGTTTGTGATATTTTTTATTTCTCCAAGGTGCAGCGCCGAGATATATTTTCAAGCTCTCAGCCATGTTGCGTTGGCGCTTCGAACTTTGCTCCAGGAGCCGCTTCAACGTTTCGCTCCAGGAGCCGCTTCAACGCTTCGCTCCAGAAGCCGCTCCGCTTCAACGTTTCGCTCCAGAAGCCGCTCCGCTTCAACGTTTCGCTCCAGGAGACGCTTCAACGTTATATCCAGAAGCCGCTCCGCTTCAACGTTTCTCTCTACGAGCCACTTCAACGTTCTCTCCAGAAGCCGCTCCGCTTCAACGTTTCTCTCCAGGAGCCACTTCAACGTTCTCTCTAGAAGCCACTCTGCTTCAACTTTCGCTCCAAGAGCCGCTTCAACGTTCTCTCCAGAAGCCACTCTGCTTCAACATTTCTCTCCAGGAGCCGCTTAAACGTCTCACCTCCAGAAGCCGCTCCTCTTCAACTTTTCGCTCCAGAAGCCGCTCCACTTCAACGTTTCGCTTCCAGAACCGCTCCGCTTCAGCGTTTCGCTCCAGAAGCCGCTCCGCTTCAACGTTTCGCTCTAGGAGCCGCTTCAACGTTCTATCCAGAAGCCGCTCCGCTTCAACGGTTCGCTCCAGGAGCCGCTTCAACGTTCTCTCCAGAAGCCGCTCCGCTTCAACGTTTCGCTCCAGGAGCCGCTTCAACGTCTCACCTCCAGAATCCGCTCCTCTTCAACGTTTCACTCCAGAAGCTGCTTCAACGTTCTCTCCAGAAGCCGCCACTCCTTCCTACCGAGGTTCGTTCCCGTAGCCGCCACTCCTCCCTGTCAAGGATTGTGATCATAGCCAGCCAAATCTCTTCTGATCACAGCTGCTGCCAAGAATCGCCGCTGCTCGTTTGTTGATACCAGCCAGAGCTTCACCATAGCAGCAACCACTATAAATAATATTTCGTTCATGTGATGTTCCAAGCATCCCATCCAGGAGAGTACAATAAGCTTGTATCAAACTACAGAGTCGTGGATTCAAGGCGGTGCAACCAAAGTAAGCTACGCTTGGGGAATAACGTCTCCTTCAGGTTTAGAAGTTTAAACGCAGTCACCGCCTTACTAGATAATGCAAGGGAATCACATCTTCCAAGAGAAAATAAGCTCGGGACAATTGTACATGGGGACTTTTGTCAAGCTGCTTACTCACCGGAGAGCCTGATACACCTAAAGCCCAATCATGCGCGAAGGACATGCCTAGCGGAGAGATAGCTAAGTAACTATTCTTAAAGTAAATGTTTTATATCTATTAGGCATATCAAATAAATTTTAAATCTCTTAGTGTTGAGACGTGTAAATTCCTCAACACTCACCACTGTGTTGCTAGGCATGCTTCCTCAACACACCTTTACTCTTAGTGCTGAGACGTGTAAAGTTCTCAACACTCACTACTGTGTTGCTAGGCATACTTCCTCAACATATCTTTCCTCTTAGTGTTGAGACGTGTAAAATCCTCAACACTCACTACTGTGTTGCTAGGCATGCTTCCTCAACACATCCTTCCTCTTAGTGTTGAGACGTGTAAATTCCTCAACACTCACTACTGTGTTGCCAGGCATGCTACCACAACACACCTTTCCTATTAGTGTTGATACGTGTAAATTCCTCAACACTCACTATTGTGTTGCTAGGCATGCTTCCTCAACACATCTTTCCTCTTAGTATTGAGACGTGTAAATTCCTCAACACTCACTACTGTGCTGCCAGGCATGCTGCCACAACACACCTTTCCTTTTAGTCTTGAGACGTGTAAATTCCTCAACACTCACTACTGTGTTGCTAGGCATGCTTCCTCAACACATCTTTCCTCTTAGTGTTGAGACGTGTAAAATCCTCAACACTCACTACTGTGTTGCTAGGCATGCTTCCTCAACACATCCTTCCTCTTAGTGTTGAGACGTGTAAATTCCTCAACATTCACTACTGTGTTGCCAGGCATGCTGCCACAACACATCTTTCCTTTTAGTGTTGAGACGTGTAAATTCCTCAACACTCACTACTGTGTTGCTAGGCATGCTTCCTCAACACATCTTTCCTCTTAGTGTTGAGACGTGTAAATTCCTCAACACTCACTACTATGTTCCAGGCATGCTGCCACAATACACCTTTTCTCTTAGTGTTGAGACGTGTAAATTCCTCAATACTCACTAATGTGTTGCTAGGCATGCTTCCTCAACTCATCCTTCCTCTTAGTGTTGAGACGTGTAAATTCCTCGACACTCACTACTGTGTTGCCAGGCATGCTGCCTCAACACACCTTTTCCTCTTAGTGTTGAGACGTGTAAATTCCTCAACAGTCACCACTGTGTTTCCTGGCGAACTGCTTCAACATATCTTTCCTCTTAGTGTTGAGACGTTCAAACTCCTCAACACTCACCACTTTGTTTCCAGGAAAACTGCCTCAACACATTTTTCCTCTTAGTGTTGAGATATTCAAACTCATCAACACTCACCATCCGTGTTGCCAGGAAAACTGCCTCAACACATATTTTTCCTTAGTCTTGAGACGTGGAAATTTCCTCAACACTCATCATCCATGTTGCCAGGAAAACTGCCTCAACACATATTTTTCCTTAGTGTTAAGACGTGGAAATTTACTCAACACTCACCTCTGTGTTGCCAGGAAAACTGCCTCAACACATATTTTTCCTTAGTGTTGAGACGTGGAAATTTCCTCAACACTCACCACTGTGTTGCCAGGAAAGCTTCCTCAACACATACGTGTTTCCAGGCAAACTTCCTTAACATATATCTTTCCTTAGTGTTGAGACGTGGAAATTTCCTCAACACTCACCACTGTGTTGCCAGGAAAGCTGCCTCAACACATCCGTGTTGCTAGGAAAACTGCCTCAACACATATTTTCCCTTAATGTTGAGACGTGGAAATTTCCTCAACACTCGCCACTATGTTTCCAGGAAAACTGCCTCAACACATCTTTTCCTTAGTGTTGAGATTGAAAATTCCTCAACACTCACCACTATGTTATTAGGCATACTGCCTCAACACATCTTTTCTCCTAGTGTTGAGACGTTCAAACTCCTCAACACTCATTGATGTTGTCATAGTGCTGACGGCTTCACCACCTCAACACTCATCTTTGTGTTAAGGATCACTGCGCCAACACTCCATGGCATCAACACCTTGTGGCCAAACCAAAAGTATGCCAACACAAGGATCATAGACTACTCCTGCCTCCTTCCAAAGGTTAGTCGAATTTTCCTGGCAATCAATTAATGTCTTTCCTTTCGATTTTTATCCTCATATGTCACCATCTCATGCTTACCCTGCAACAATGCCACTGTTACGTGCTAAGCAGGGGACTTAAAGTTGATGGTGGCTTTTAGTTCAGGGGTAAAATTGTAAAACCTCACATTTAATGTGTCGTCACTCTGCAAAGAAACAGAGCCATGTAAAGTGATGAGTGTTCAATAATGAGTGCCAAATAGTGCATATTTCTACATCTTTTTATTGGCAATTAACTCATCTTTTGCGCTTTAAAATCATATCTTATCCCAGATTCTGTATTTTCTTTGTTTTCAAGAATAAATACTTGTACTAATTAATTTTGTGTTTTTAGGTACTAAATAAAGCTTGGGTGAATTACGAAGCCAAAAGAGCAGAGAAATGGTGAAAATGGAAGAGAGACAAAAAAGGCTCCCGCTGGAAAGCAGTGAAGAATATCTTCCGTGAAGAATAATTTATGCACATTATCAGCAAGTGAATAATATCTTCTGCACCTCATCCGCGAGTGAAGAATGTTGTTTGCACGACTCAAAACTAGAAGTAGGCTTGAGATATTAGCTAGACAAAGACAAGGGCCGAGAAGAAGACTTTCTAAGAAGATCCAAGACCCAAACCCGCACCCATATCAAGCCGTCATATTCGATGTAGCCGATGAGCATCCAATGGCATCTACCTGCAGTACATCGATAATTGATGTTTCCTCCAAACACAGGAGCACCCGCTATACACTTCCTAATCGAGTAGAACCCAAACATGCCCTTTGTACGTCGTTTTCATCTTCTCCGGAACTCTGCAAAACCTTCACCTCTTCCCTCCCACCACCACCACCACCACCACCACCCCATCAATCACCTCCATCTCCGACCAATTCTGAGCACGACCAACCTGTCATCCATCCTTTGCAATCAATCAACCTCCTAGCCTCTATCTATCTACATCATAGCTTCTTCTCCACATCAGTAACCCTAGAAGCTAGGGTTGAGAGAGATAAGGTTAGGGTTAGTCTCAATAACTAAAAGCAAACGTCAAATCAAGAATTGCAGAGGGGTTTGTCGGGAAAACATATATTGGGTGAGTGGGTATTCTCTAATTTTCATATTCATGGGATTGAGAAGAAATTTGGGTATAAATAGGGTTCTATGTAACTTGTCTAAAAAAATAAACCGATTTTCAGTTGGACCAACTAGTTATCTTAATTCAATTGTGTTTTAATCATCTTAACTATGTTCTAATTTCACCTGCTAGGGTTTAGATGAAGCCCTAGTTTGCTACTTGTTATTCATGTTAATGGCAGTAACCTTGTTGTGCTTAATTGTCTTAGAATAAAATTCAATCTTAGGACTTCAGTACTTTACCTTCACAGTGTATGCCATGTATCCATTGTAGTTAGAATTATAATATGTTGAAGAACTACAACTCATGCTTAATCCCATATATTGATCTTTTGATTAGTTGTGCCATGAAAAGACAGTTAATGCTTAGGAGAGATACCTTAGTTGTGATTGAATCATTCATATCAAAGTGACCTTATATATACAGAGGATTGACATCCCTTTTGTTATCAGTTATAAGGACAAGGTTAGTATCATTGAAGAATAACTAGTATAAGTTTGTGGTGGACTCAAAGGCCCTAGTACCCTCCTCATCATTTGTTCTATTTACTTGCCTTGCATCTTGCTTTACTATTTCTGTTACTATCCAATATCTTCGTCGTATCGACACAACCAAAATCGTTTTGTTACTATTGCTTGAATCAGTATGAGAAGACTTTAATTTCATCCTTTCACCCTCCTTGTCTCTGTGGGATCGACCTATATTTGTACCTTTCACAATTGGCATTGTGCACTTGCAGTCATTGTAGGTATCTTTATAGTCCAAATTTTTGGCGCCGCTGCTGGGGACTCGGTAGCGGTGTAGCTGTTCTAAAAGTTCTATTTTACTGTTTTTAGTTTATTTCTTGTATATATGTGTTAGATCATTGCATCCTGTTGATTAATATAATTGTAGTTTTGATTTTTTTTTTTCTTTCATCTGCATCATCATAAATCTTGCATCTGTTCTGTTAAAAGTTGTCATTGCATTTTGTAAACTGTCTGTCATCAGTTTAACTTAGTTATTTCCATCATCTGTGTAACTTAGTTTTGTGGCATATTAGCTGTAGTAGTTAGCTGTAACTTCCATTTCAGTCATATACTTGCATTCCTTCAGTATTTTTTTGTTAACTTAAGCAACTGTGCATCATATCTTCTACTGTAACTCAGTATAACTTGTCCCATATCAAGCTTGATGTTCTCATAATCTGTAGCCTTTAATCATTTTGTAGCTGCATTTTCTGCTCCTGAAATCAGTCAGTTCATCTGTAGCTGTGTATCTCTGTAATATAATCCATTTTATTGTAGTCTATACCCTGTGTTAGTTTTAGCTGATAATCTTAATCTGTAGTTCAGTTGTTAACTTTAACTTTCTCAGCCTTAAGCATAATACCATCTGTTGATATCCATCATCTAGGATTCTGTGAATACTTTTGTTTTCTTTTTAATTCTGATAATCTCATCTTAATAGTGTTCCATTTGTGTATATAAACTGCATATTGTTAAGCTGTAGTTTCAATTTTCAGTCATCCCATTTTCTTAGTCTTTATGTTCAGTTATCATTTACATGACATTGCAGTAATCAACATCCAAACTGTACTGCATTTCATCCCTTTTCTTTTTGATTCTGCTAATAGCATTCTGCTGGTCATAAACAGCCAAAGTGGGATCATCTGAAACTATTGTCCAATTGTAGCTTCTTTACAGTCAATTACATTCAGTGTCGATAATTCCTTATCTATGCTGTTATTGTACAACACTGGGTACTAAAATTACTCTCTGAGTCCACCAGGTACCCGTGATACTGCATTGCGAAGCAAGGAAAGAAAGGAAGAGGAGCAGGACAACGTGTTTAACGAGCTTAAACCCGGTCTTGTACCGGGGGTATCGTTTTCAAAACTCATTACCTATTACGACTGTGTGAATGCTGTTTGCCTGCTGAAACTAGTTTTGCTTTGCATAACTCTATCGAAAACCCTGTAACACCTCTGTTGTGCATGAATCTTTGGTGCTTGAGTAACTTATTTGCTAGCTGAAATTCGTTAATTCCGCAAGCATATCTCAGTCACTGAAAACTTCGTATCTGTCTGTGCATACGAGAGAATCTGTTACCACTTCCATGAGCACTGCCCCCCTTGCTCTGAGCTTTGCTACTTGTCTAGGCAGTTTGACAATTTGAATCTGTGTACAAAGGCATGATCCTGTGATATTTGAGCAGCTTGTTGACCTGCTAAATCTGTTGAGTCTTGTGTGCTACTTCCAAGTTTTAACTTTTGATTCTCGAGACTTCCAGTCCCTGAACTGTGATTCTCTTGCTTGTATGAACTGCAGCATCAAAAATCTGTATACACAAGTTCTAGGGCTAGCCTGTTGACCCTGTATTGTCCTCATGTATTGCCTACTGAGTTGCACATTTGTATCTTGTCTGAGCCGTATTATATTTTAAATCTGTGTGCATGAGTCCAAGAACTAGCTTTGGACACTCATAGACTTTGTTTCTCTATTTTGTGACCTGCTTGTTATTGCACCGTTGAGCTCTTGACCTCAGCAGATCTTGTGCCTGTGTGCGTTTAGCCCTGAATTTTCCTAAGCACTGCCCCCTGATATGCGTATTGCTGCTTGGCTGATCAGCGCAGCATGATAGTTCTGTGTGCATAGAACCTGGTTTTAGCCTTTGATTCGTATGAGCTTTTTCTCCCTGTTTCGAAAATTGCTTGTTTCTCTGGGGTGTTATAACATGTTCACTGATATGCATGCTACGCTATGATTGTGTCTTTTAGAGACCAAACAAATCGACTAGTTAGAATCAGTCAAGAGGATATTATTGAGATACCCACTTCTGAAGAGAACATCCCTGACCAATTTGAAACAATGGGTGAAGAATTGAACCAGGACCGTAGTATGAAAGAGCACATGTACCCAACTAGGGCAAGCCATCCCTCGTGTATTGTTTTACCAGCTGATGCTGGTCAATTTGAGTTAAAATCTAGAACAATTAATATGTTGCATGTGTTTAGAAATGTTGATGCTGAAAACCCTTACAACCATGTAAGAGATTTTCTAGATATGCGGGACTCTGCGTTTTAACCAAATGCCAGAAGAGTCCCCCAAACTGATACTGTTTCCTTTCTCTTTGAAAGAAAAAGACAAGTCCTGGCTGCATGCCCTACAACCACAGTCCATCAGAACATGGGAAGATTTTACAAAAGAATTTTTCAAAAAGTTTTTCCCTAACCAAAAGACTGCGACAATTCGTCAAAATCTGAACAGTTTTGTGCAATTAGAAGGTGAGACCTTGGCAAATATCTGGAGAGATTTAATGAATTATTGGGCCAATGTCCTCACCATGGTTTTGAAAAATGGAGACTTGTGCAAATTTTGTATGAAGGCTTAGATGTCAATACCCGAACCATAGTTGAGTCAATGTGCAATGGTTTATTTATTGACAAAAGTGCTAATGAGGCTTGGTCTTTCTTATTTGAAGTCGCTGAGAAAACTCAGCAGTGGGAGTCTATCCGTGAACCCAAAAATACCACTCCTGTAGCTAATGTTCATAGAATTGAGTTCGATTTTGAAGAAAAAGCAAATGTTGCCTCCTTGGCTAGGAAAGTAAAAGCGATAGCGCTAGAGCTGAAGAATGTGAAAACTGCTGCCCCTACTCTCCGTTACCAATTTGAAATGGCCGCTTGTGCCACATGCCATTGTTCAGACCACCTAGTGGATAATTGTCCAGACCTACAAGCATTTCAGGAATCTAGATTTGAACAAGCCAATGCTTTGTATCATAAGCAAGAGAATAACCCTTATTCTCAGACCTACAACCCAGGGTGGAGGAATCACCCTAATTTCTCATGGTCTAAAGGGCCCCGTACGAGGGGGTACAACAAGTAATAACCAAGGATATTCATATCCTAGAAATCCCCAAGTACAAACACACACACAGTACCCTGTAATGAAAAGGCCTAGCTTTAAGGATGGTGTAAACCAAATGAATCAAAAACTTTTGCAATATCAAAAGTTAAATGACCAGAGGCTTGCAAGTTTATAACTCAAAATGGGTCAAATCTGTGATGCACCAAATGAGAGATAAAAAAGAAAACTCCCTAGTCAACCTCAACAAATTCAGAAAAGTGCATTTCAGGCAAGCACCTCAAATTGCAATGAATCCTCTCATAATCAGGTAAATGTTGTCACTACTCTTCGTAGTGGTAAAATTGTAGAGAACAATGTAGGTGTAGCATAGTCGAGTGAGTCTAAATCAGACTCACCAGTGCACATTACTCCACAGAAAACACCCGTTGTAGAAAAGGAATCTGAGCAAGATAATGACTCTAAGAATTCCGCTGATGTTAATGTCCCTGCACCATCTAATGTGCCTGTTGCTCCATTTCCCCAAAGGTTGGTACAATAGAAGAAAGGTGCCCAATACAGTGAGATGTTAGAAATGTTTAAACGAGTCAATATAAACATCCCTTTTCTTGAAGCAATCAAGCAAATACCTGCATATGCTAAATTCTTGAAAGATCTATGTACACAAAAGCGAAATCTTCATGTGCACAAGCGTGCCTTTCTCACTGAGCAGGTAAGTTCAATTATTCTAAACAAAACCCCACATAAGTTTAAAGACCCAGGTAGTGCAACTATCACATGCACTATAGGTGACCATACAATCGATAGGGCTTTGTTATACTTAGATGCAAGTGTGAATCTTTTGCCATCTTCTGTGTATGAGCAATTAGGTCTTGGGGAGCTGAAACCCACTCCTGTTACGCTACAATTAGCGGACAAATCTGTAAAAATCCCTCGAGGTATTGTTAAAGATGTGTTAATTAAGGTTGAAAATTTTTATTTCCCCGTGGACTTCATTGTGTTAGATACTCAACCTGTGAAAAACCCAGATTACCACATTCCTGTTATTTTAGGACGTCCTTTCCTGGCTACGTCCAATGCCATCATCAAGTGTCGTAATGAAGTGTTGAATTTATCTTTTAGTAACATGACAATAGAAATCAATGATTTTAACATTAGTCAACATCCCATTGAGTGTGATGATTCTGAATTGCAATAGATTAACGTGATTGCGAGTCTGATTCAAGACTCATTGCTTGACATCTTATCTATGGACCCCTTGCAAGCATGTTTAGATAACTTTGACTTAGATCTTTTTGATTCTGAGTACATTAGTGAGGTCCACTCTTTACTTGAATCTGTACCACCCATGGATATTGCTAAATGGCAGACTGCAGTGGAACCACTTCCACTCTCTGATTCCGAATCTTCCCCAATTCCTGTCGAACCACCTAAGCTTGATTTGAAACCATTGCCTGATACTTTGAAGTATGCTTTCTTAGGTTCTTCTGAGACCTTGACTGTTATTATTGCATCATGTTTAGACACAGAACAGGAAAACAAACTTTTAAAAGTTCTTAAAGAACATAAAGAGGCCTTAGGTTGGACCATCTCAGACCTTAAAGGTATAAGTCCCACAATTTGCATGCATCACATAAATCTTGAAGAAAATACTAAACCATCTAGGGAAACGCAAAGGAGACTTAACCCCAATATGAGAGATGTTGTTAAAGGTGAGATTTTGAAATTGCTTAATGCGGGTATCATATACCCAATTCTAGATAGCCAGTGGGTCAGTCCCATCCAAGTTGTACCCAAAAAGTTTGGCATTACTGTAGTTCAAAATGAAATGAATGAGCTAGTTCCCACTCGTGTGACCACAGGTTGGCGAGTTTGTATTGACTATAGGAAGTTGAACACAGTAAAAAAGAAAGACCATTTTCCTCTTCCCTTCATTGACCAAATGCTAGAAAGGTTGTCAAGACATAGTCACTATTGTTTCTTAGATGGATATTCGGGTTATAACCAGATTCATATAGCACCAGAAGATCAACCAAAGACCACATTTACCTGTCCTTATGGTACATTTGCTTATCGTCGTATGCCTTTTGGGTTTTGTAATGCACCTGCTAATTTTCAACGTTGCATGATGAGCATCTTTTCTGACATGGTAGATAAGTTTCTTGAAATTTTCATAGATGATTTTTCTGTCTTTGGGTGTTCTTTTGATGAATGTTTGCATCGTCTTACTCTTGTGTTGATTCGATGTAAGGAAAAGAATTTGGGTTTGAATTGGGAAAAATGTCATTTCATGGTTAACTTAGGCATCGTTATAGGGCATATCATTTCTGAAAAAGGCATAGAAGTAGATAAAGCAAAGTTGATCTCATTCAACATTTTCCTCAACCTCGCTCTGTGAGGGAGATAAGGTCTTTCTTAGGCCATGTCGGTTTTTACCGACGATTCATCAAAGACTTTAGTAAGATTTCAAGACCCTTGTGTATTCTTCTTGCAAAAGATGTTGCGTTCGTCTTTGATGATGCTTGTAAGGAAGCATGGGAGCAATTGAAAGCTCTTCTCACATATGCCCCTATAGTCAGACCACCTGATTGGACATTACCATTTGAAATTATGTGTGACGCGTCTGACTATGCTGTAGGAGTTGTTTTAGGTCAGCGAGTAGACAAACTTCCTTATGTGATACACTATGCTAGTAAAACACTTAATGATGCTCAACTGAATTATTCAACCAATGAGAAAGAATTACTAGTTGTTGTTTTTGCATTGGATAAGTTTAGATCTTATTTGATCGGGTCTAAAGTCATCATATATTCTGACCATGCTGCTTGAAATATCTTCTATCTAAAAAACATGCCAAGGATCGTCTAATTCGATGGATACTCTTGTTACAAGAGTTCAATCTCGAAATTCGAGATAAGAAAGGGTCAGAAAATGTTGTTGTTGATCACCTGTCTAGGTTGAATGTTGAATATATTGATGAATCTTTGCTTATTAGAGAATCATTCCCTGACGAACAATTGATGCTTGTATCTGAAATGCCCTGGTTTGTTGATATTGTTAACTACCTTGCTACTGGTAGAATGCCCTTGCATTGGTCTAAAAAAGACCGTTGTAAATTCTTGGCTGAAGTGAAATACTTCTTTTGGGATGACCCATACTTGTTTAAATACTGCCCTGACCAACTCATTAGGAGATGTGTCCCCAATTCTGAACAAAGAGATGTCATCTCTTTCTGTCATGACCATGCATGTGGTGGCCATTTTAGCGCCAAGAAAACTGCTGCAAAGATCTTGCAGAGTGGTTTCTATTGGCTATCATTATTCAAAGATAGTCATGCATTCTGTGTTTCCTGTGAAAGATGACAAAAATTAGGAAGTATCTCAAGAAGAAACATGATGCCCTTACAACCTATTTTGATTATTGAATTATTTGATGCCTGGGGTATTGATTTCATGGGTCCATTTCCGAACTCTGAAGGTATGTTATACATTCTTGTTGCTGTTGATTATGTCTCTAAGTGGGTAGAAGCCATTGCCTCCAAAAAAAATGACGATAAAGTAGTTCTTTCTTTTCTTAAAGAAAACATTTTCTCTCGTTTTGGAACACCTAGAGAAATAATCAGTGATGGTGGTACTCATTTTTGTAATAGACCTTTTGATTCAGTAATTCGCAAGTATGGAATCACTCACAAGGTGGCAACACCATACCATACATAAACCAGTGGCCAAGTAGAAGTTTCTAATAGGGCAATTAAGCATATTCTTGAAAAGACTGTTAGTCCCACCAGAAAAGATTCGTCTTTACGCTTAAATGATGATTTATGGGCCTATAGAACTGCATACAAAACTCCCATTGTCATGCCCCTCTATAGACTTGTGTATGGTAAAGCTTGTCATCTACCTGTAGAGCTAGAACATCGAGCATATTGGGCTGTTAAGAAATTGAACTTTGATCTTAATAAAGCTGGCACCCAAAGGAAACTTCAACTCAATGAGTTAGAAGAATTAAGAAATGATGCATATGATAGTGCCAAAATGTACAAAAATAGAATGAAAGTGTTTCATGACAAGCACATTCTGTGCAAGTCTTTCACACCTGGTCAAAAAGTTTTATTGTACAACACTCGTTTGCATCTTTTTCCAGGAAAATTACGTTCTCGATGGTCAGGTCCATTCTTGGTACATATTGTTTTCCATTATGGAGCCGTTGAAATAGAAAATCCAGAAATTGAGACCATGGACTTGGAAGACCCTGTTTATGTGGACTAAACTGGTCCACCCGTGTACATACTTATGGATTAAAAGTCCATTCTCTTTCCCTTTTCTTTTTCTTTTTGCATAGTTTTTTATGTGTGCTAACCAAACTTTTTTTCTTGCACTCATGTTGTTTGCTTTCAAAGCATTCATTCAATTCTGGTTTAGCACCATCCTTTTGCATCCGGTAATATCTTTCCTTTAACTCTACTCTGCACTGTTCTCCTGGTATGTTGTTATAATTCTGTTTATATGTTGAAACATTGAGGAAAAAGTTAGATTTAGGTTTGTGGGTGTATTTTGCATATAGAGTCTTTAGTCTTTTGCATTTTTAAAAAAAAAATTCAAAAAATTCAAAAATTGCATAAAACCTCCAACTTGTAGAGATTTTAGAGTCACTAGCATGCTCCTATCTATGTTTACATAGAGAGTCTGACCGAAATAACTGAACTTGGAAGTACTGGAGAACACAATCGGGTTTCTTAGATGTTAGAGCGTTAAAGTTGGATTTAACCATGCCGGTGGGAGAATTAGGTGCTGCAAAGATATTTGGTAGTAGAGTTGTGATCACCCTTAGTGGAGACTACCTATTTCTACATCAAGCGAGGCACCGACCTTCAATTTTGTGACTATCTTAAAAGTCCTTTTAGAGTGTGTGTCACCGTACATCAATTCCGGGTAGGAATGGTGAGCTACCCAACTTCGCACCACTTTCAACACTATTTTTGACCTCTTGAGTGCTAATTTTGCCAATCATGAGGATGGCGTCTAAAGATGAAAACTCCTTCTTGTAGTTTGATTTGCAGTTAGCACCATTCTCTCTCTCAACAACAACAAAAGATTCATAGAAACATATCATCATCAACGAGCAAAGCAAGATTCTATGAAGAAAGTTGAAGAAAGTCCAAGGTTTACATGCAACAATTCAAGTTTCTATTCAAAGTGAAGATACAGTACAAAGAGCAGAATTCTATACACATTTAAAGAGGTATGTTACAAAAGCAAAGAAAAGAAAAAGATGAGAATTAGTGAAATTCATGAAATCAAGACAATACAAGTTGTGAAGAATTAAGTGATAAAGTCCTTCATCCATGGCTTTAGTAGCTTCATTATTATTTTGTTATTTTCAGTTTGTGTTAACTGTTTTACTTAATCAAAAAATTAAAAAAAAAAACAGTTTGTTTTTAGTTTTGTTTAATAATCACCATGTAAAGAAGAATTTAAGAGGAAAATTTAAGAAACAAGGAAATTGAAGAGAAAAAGCAGATATTGTCAAGGTTCTAAGAAGTTCAGAAGTTCATCATCAACAGTTGAAGACTGAAGTCGAAGACATTTCTATTGATGTTGTGAGAGTGGTGTTGATTGCCGATCAGATGTGAAGGTAAGTGAGTACTCCCATCCTTGCTAATGATTGATTTCCTTTCATAGAGATCATCAGAAAAAGATTCTTATTCCCACAATTTTGTGGAGTCTCTAGAAATTATGTCGGAAGGTTTTCCCTTCCCACCATTCAACGTGTGCAGGATTTCACTCTTTATTCCTATCTGCACACATGAGAGACTAAAATAGCGGTCTTTTTGAGTGCAATTTTCATAAAACCCTATTGGTGAGGAAGAAGTCGAGGCTTGTGATCACTCTCGAACCCGAATTCTTTCATATGGTGTGGTTATTTCTCGCTCAACTCTTAAGGATGAGAATGGGTTCTTTTGGTATTTCTGACTTCTTGTTACTAGCATGCAGAAACTCTATGTCCTCATAGCTCCTTGGATACTTGGTACTCTATTACGCTCTGAAGTTGGAGTAGGTTTTGTGGGTAAATCTCTGGTAGGCCCTCACGAGACTACAACTCGTCCACTAGGGACACCTAGGGGTTTAAAGGCTTACTGTATACGCTAAATGCATTCGATAAACCAGCAACAGTGGTATAATTAGGATTTCTTAATTTCTGTTTCACTTGAGGACAAGTAACATTCAGGTTTGGGGGAATTTGATGAATGCCAAATAATGCATATTTCTACATCTTTTTATTGGCAATTAACTCATCCTTTGCGCTTTAAATTCATATCTTATCCCAAATTCTGTATTTTCTTTGTTTTCAAGAATAAATACTTGTACTAATTAATTTTGTTTTTTTAGGTACTAAATAAAGCTTGGATGAGTTACGAATCTAAAAGAGCAGAGAAATGGTGAAAATGGAAGAGAGACAACAAAGGCTCCCCTTGGAAAGCAGTGAAGAATATCTTCCGTGAGAATAATTTATGCACATTATCATCAAGTGAAGAATATCTTCTGCACCTCATCCGCGAGTGAAGAATGTTGTTTTCACGACTCAAAACTAGAAGTGGGCTTGAGATATTAGTTAGACAAAGACAAGGGCCGAGAAGAAGAATTTCTTATAAGATCCAAGACCCAAACCTGCACCCATCTCAAGCTGTCAGATTCGATGTAGCTGATGAGCATCCAATGGAATCTACATGCAGTACGTCGACAGTTGATGTTTCTGCCCAACACAGGATCACCTTCTATACACTTCCTAATCGAGTAGAAGCCAAACATGCCCTTTGTACGTCGTTTTCATCTTCTCCAGAACTCTGCAAAACCTTCACCTCTTACCCCCCCCC